>NC_058410.1:88979797-89175437 GCF_002201575.2 Neomonachus schauinslandi | reverse complement strand
TTTTTTTTTTTTTTTTTTTTTTTTTTTTTTTTTTTTTTTTTTTTTGGTTGATCCATTCATTATTTAGTAGCATGTCGTTTAACCTCCATGTATTTGTGTGTTTCCAGATTTTTTTTTTTCTTGTGGTTGACTTTAAGTTTCACAACATTGTGGTCGGAAAAGGTGCATAGTATGACTTCAGCCTCTTTGTATTTGAGGCCTGTTTTGTAACCTAATATGTGACCTATTCTGGAGAATGCCTCTTGTGCACTTGAAAAGAACATGTATTCTGTTTTAGGATGCAATATTTTGGATATATCTACTAAGTCCATCTTGTCCAGTGTATCATTCAAAGCCATTGTTTCCTTGTTTATTTTCTCTTTAGATCATCTAGCCATTGATATAAGTGGGGTGCTAAAGTCCCCTACTATTATTGTATTATTATCATCAGTTCCTTTAGATTTGTCATTGTTTTATATATTTGGATGTTCCCATGTTGGATGCATATGTATCTACTCTTGTTTTTTCTTGTTAGATTGTCCCCCTTATTATGAGATCGTGCCCTCTTTGTCTCCTCTTACAGTCTTTGTTTTAAAGTCTAGTTTGATATAATTGTTGGTACTCTGGCTTTCTTTTGACATTTGTATGATAAATATTTCTCCATCCCCTGACTTTCAAGCTGCAGGTATCTTTAGGTCTCAAATTAGTCTCTTGTAGGCAGCATATAATAGATCCTGTTTGTTTGTTTGTTTGTTTTGTTATGTTTTTTATCCATTCTGACATCTATGCCATTTGATTGGAGTACTTAGTCCATTTACATTCAAAGCAATTATTGGTAGATATGTATTTATTTCCATTTTATTACTTGTTTTGTCATTATTTTTGCAGATTTTCTCTCACCCTTTCCTGTCTTTGTCACTTTGGGTCTCTCCTTTGCACTCAAGAGCCTCCTTTAATATTTCTTGCAGGGCTGGGTTAGTGGTCCAGACTCCTTTGGTTTCTGTTTAGGGAACTCTATCTCCTTCTATTCTGAGTGATAGCCTTGCTAAACTGTTTTAAGCCCCACTGGCTGCAAGAAGTCTAGTAATTCAGCCCCTCTTGTTTTCCAATCCAATACCTGTGGAGAAGCATTCTCCTTGTACATTCCCCTGTGTACATTCTCTGCACTTCTTACCTTCAATGTGGCCTCTTTTCTCCCTTTAGTTATGAAATTTGTTCTGTCAGTCTTCAGGTCAATTTCTATATTTAGGATGATTTGATAGTTATCTAGTTATATCTATGGGATGAGGCAATCCTAGGGTCCTCCTACTCCACTGCCATCTTCCCTCCAACCTCCAATTTACATTCACCTTAGTGTCTGTGTGTGTATATATGTACACATAGACATGATATACATATATGTATATAGCTATATATGTAAAAACACATGTACATATATAAATCAATATATGTGCATACAATTTAAGTTCACTATGGTAGTTGTGAATGAATATGTATTTAGATACACCTGTGTATGTGTATCAATATAAATTATTATAAAACATTACAAATATTTCTTATACATGGTGAATTCTTTGGTCTCTGCTAATCTCCTTAAAGCAATTTGTCTCCACACACTAAGATAGCCATTCATTTATATCAAAGGCTATTCAGTGTAGTTTTAACCGTGGTAAAGATGAATGAAAATGATCTCAATGTCCAATGACAAATAATTGTTAAATATGGCAAAGACTATAGATCTATTATGAACTAATATGAAAAATACTAAGCATTACATGAACATTATATTTTATTACTATAGTAATAAGTAAAACAGTAAAATTATAAAGCAATACATGCATATAGTATATGCACTAACATAAACACTTCTATACAAAGTATATATTGCTCATATATTAACATTTCAATTTAGCTAAGAACTATAACTTTTTTAGATAACTTTTAGTTTTCACAGTTTCTATTTGACAACAGATCAATTATCAAAACAAAATCAGCTCTAAATGCACACACACACATTAAAAATGGCAAGACAGTTAAATTTTTTTCTTCAGATAATTTTGCTCTTAAAATTTTTCTGTAGTTTGAATGCCTAGATAAGCAAAATTTATTCCTGCAATGGGAGGTTGTCTTGCTTTCTTTCAATAAGCAGAAGATACAGCTCTTCAGCTAGGAGAGGTGATCCTGCTTTAAGGAAATTTTACTTGATTTTATCAGTTTTTGAACCTCGATGATTACACCAGTTAGACAAAACAGCAGCTAGAATTCTTGCAAGTGAAAATTGTGTCCCATTAAAGTTCAATATGCAAGATAGGAAATGAATATCTGTCTTTTCTGGCATGTAGTATAGTGATGCTTTATTATAACAAGAATCGCAGCCTCCAGTTAAATGAGTAGGGTAAGAAAAGTGAACCAGTTTTCTGGAGAAGACACCACATTATATTACTCAGCGTTGGAGGGCTTCAGTGAAAGATTCATTAAATGTGAGAAGCAAAGATGCCATATGCATTTTGAAGTTGTATCATGTGTTACTAAAGGAAAATACAAATTTGTATGTAAATTGTGATGAGTTCAGGGCAAAGTAAATGTAATTCTTCTATATAATAGCTTATACCTTTCACACTTCTAGGAAATTATCAATCTGCTTGTATGTACATTTTCATCATATCCTATACACACAAGTATATATTAAAACATATTTGGTCCTAAAAATCTTAGAATTTTTATGGTCATCATGTTTAAGACACATTTGTAAAGTAGAACTTCAAGGTGGAATGAGGGAATGAAATTTTGATGTTGGAATTATTAACAATTTAAATATTAACTTTTCTTTTTCTGCACTTTGAACTACAACAAACATCTTTGCTTTACACTTTTAGAAAGATGATACTTATTAAAAATAGTCATTTTGCAATTTGATTTATTGAAGCTATCACCCTAATTCCATGATCCATTTTGGAGCAAGGAGAAGTCAGAGAAGGGTATTAAACATGTCATTGTCATATTAGTCTAAGGTGCTAAGAACAGAGGTAGTCCATATAATATAGGCAGCTTCACTCGGTTCTGACTGTTGAAGTATCTCCAAAACTAGCTTAAATAACCTCAAATACCTGGTAATTTTGCTAAAGTAGGGTGTATATTTTGTGGAAATATAGAATATCTGAAACCCAGATAAGTGAGCATAAAAGTGTGTTTTTTATTTTTTTATTTTTTGCTTCCCCCACTCCAGCTTTATTAAGAAATAACTGGCATGTAGCATTGTGTAATTTAAAGTGTGCAATGTGTTGATTTGATACTTGAATGTCAAATGATTACCACCTGAGCATTAACGCCTCACAAGTATATACATCGTATCACCTCCTATAATTACCATTTATTTTTTGTGGTGAGAACATTTAAGATCAACTCTTAGCGATTTTCAAGCATATAATACAATATTACTAACTACAATTACTATGCTATACATAGGATCTGCAGAACTTATTAATCTTATAGCTGGAAGTTTGTGCTCCTTGACCAGCATCTTCTATTTCCCTCCCTCTCTCCGCCCCCAGTAACCACCATTGTAGTTTGTTTCTATGTGTTTGGCTTTTTTAGAATCACATATAGGTGACATCATATAGACATCTTTCTCTGTCTGATTTACCTCAGCATAATGCTCAAGTTCCATCCATGCTGTAGAAAATGATAGGGCTTCCTTCTTTCTCAGAGTTGAATAATATCCCTGTGTGTGTACCACATCTTTAATCATTCATTGACAATTAGGTCATTTCCATATCTTGGCTGTCATGAATAATACTGTATGAATCATAGGAATGCAGATATCTCTTTGAGATCCAATTTTCACCTCCTTTGATTATATACCCAGAAGCAGGATTACTTGATCAAATGTTAGTTCCATTTTTACTTTTTTGAGGAACCTCCATTCTGTTTTCCCTAGTGGTTGCAGTGATATATAGTGAGGTATCCTGGTTGGGACCCTGGAACGATATAAGGGTAGTAGATGTAAGCTAAAAGAATTTGAACAATGGAAATTAGCTAATAACAACAACTTTAGTGATTCATTGATTGTAACAAAGGAGTCATTATAATATAAGAGATCAATAATGGGAAACTGGCCACAGCTTATACAGGCACTCCGCAATATCTTCAGTTTTATGTTTATAGATAAATTTTATTAATCTGACCACAATTTAAGTTATATTCTAAGGAAAAATTATGGCAAACTAGGTAACTTTTTAAAAAGCTAAAAATATATACAGTATACCAGTATACTTTAAAGTGATTAACAACCATCTTTAAAAAAAAAAATGTTAATCATTTAAGTGTTTCTGCACAGCTATGAAAACCAACAAGATGAAAAGGCCACCTATGGAATAAGAAAAAAAAATTGCAAACCATGCATCTGATAAGGGGTTAATATCCATGGTATATAATGAACTCATACTACTCAATAGTAAAACAGCAAACAACCTAAAAAAAAAGTTCTTTTAGCTTACTCTTGTGTTACTTCGACATATCCCTATCATGTGGATCACTATTTTTACTTGAGCACTTTACTTTCTGACAGCACAAAATGATCTCGGCTAATTTGTAAATTAATTGCCTCAGTCCTAGAATCAGCCATTTCTGGTTCCTTTAATTAGAGAATTGTGTGAGAAACTATAGGCTTTAGGTGTGCTCACACTACTGGGAGGTAAGCTTTCTCTGCTGAGAGAATAGGGAAATATGTTTACTGATCTGTGTTTAATACAGATTTAATGATATTTCTATACATAATAATTTCTATCTAAAGATAACCTTGAATTCCTACTGCTATCTCCAACTCTGATCCCTTGGTCAGCAAATGGGTCATCAAACACTCCTCCCTGAGCCCCTGGTAACTACCATTAACTCCTGTAGCCTACCAACAAGTAAAAAAACTGACTTGTACCATCTGCTATCCATTTAGTTGTCCAGTTTCTATATACTTATTTTGTGGGTTCAGACTTAATAATCCCTCTCTCCAAAAGAAAGGACTTTATCAACTAGAGTATGGTGCTTACTTACAATTTGAGTCCCATAGATTTTTGTCCTTTGATCTTACAGATTTCACTCATTTCAAAATAACAGGTCAGCAGCTTTCCCTGCCCCCCCCATCACATTCAGTAAAGTTGTTTCATATACTTGTAATAAAGATAAATTGTTTTATCTCCTTCTATACTCTATCCCAGAATCCCTGGACCACCTAATGATTTTCCAAGATTTTTATGCCTTAAATCTATTATTTGTGCTACTAGTGTTTCAACAAATAAAAAAAAAAAGGAAGCTTAAGTGTACAGCAAACTAAAAAAATACATAATAAATTGCAGTAAAAATTAGCAAAATTGAAAATGGGAAAAAAAACTAATGAAACCAAGAGTTTTTTTTTTTTTTTGAAAGATCAGTAAAAATTGACCTCTAGTCAGTCTAACCAAGAAGAAAAAAAAAGGGTACATATTATCAGAAATGAAATAGAAGTCATTAATATTGATCCCACAGGCATCAAAATGGTAATAAAGGAAACCATGAGCAACTCTATTTCAACAAAATTTAATATTTTGTATGTAGTGGACAAATTCCTTGAAGGACACATGCTACCGTAACTCATAAAAGGAGAAATAGATAAACTGAATAGTTTTTATTAATTAGTGATTCATTATCTTTAATAGCATTCCAAAAAAGAAAGCAGCCAGCCTAGATGGTTTTATTCATGTATTCTACCAAATATTTTTTAAAAAAATTATAGCAGTTCTCAATCTTTCAGAAAATAGAAATAGAAGGAATACTTCCTAACTCATTCTATGAGGCCATTATTACCCTAACACCAAAACTAGATAAAGACATCACAAGAAAGGAAAACTATAGACCAATATCTCTCATGAGGAAAAATACTCGAGAAAATGTTAGTCAATTGAATCCAAGAAGGTATAAAAATTTTAATAAAAATCCTGTCCTTGTATCTAAGTTTTATCAGAGTATTTCATTTGTTCCATAAATATGTGAAATCTTTCCTCTATGAAAATGTGAATCTTCTGTGAGCTAATTTGGCTATAATCTACCCTCATGCTGCCACATTGTCAAAAACCTTGGCCCAGGACTGAGCACTGTTTTCTAACAGGAGTCCTCTTGTAAACTGGGCAGAAAACCTGGAATTGTGAGGCAACCACAACCACTACCAACTCACCATCTTTGACTCCTCAGATTACACCAATACTCTAACTTTTGGAATTTGAGACTGGCTGCTATTTTATAATATTTGGCATTATGCAAGACAGATTCATTATTTTCTGATTTCTCTCCTTTGCTGCTTGTTCCTTTTCATGTCTACTACTGTCTTGATATGTCTTGAAGCCAAGACCTTAAATATGATGCCATCCTATTTTTCTAAGGTTATCCAAAATAATAATTTAATGTACTGTTGTAGAATTTTCCCTTTTTAAGGATTACTTCTAAGGTTATCAGCCTGTGGCTTTCTAAAATTTATTTCATTAAAAAAATACATGTATCAGGGGCGCCCCTGTGGCTCAGTCGTTAAACGTCTGCCTTAGGCTCAGGTCATGATCCCAGAGTCCTGGGATCGAGCCCCGCATCGGGCTCCCTGCTCAGCGGGAAGCCTGCTTCTCCCTCTCCCACTCCCCCTGCTTGTGTTCTCTCTGTCAAATAAATAAATAAAATCTTTTAAAAAAAATACATATATCAGCCATCTTTAATTTTCTGACATTTATCCATGGTCCTTCCAATCAACAATATTTCAGAGTTTTGGTGATCACATCAAAAAGTCTTGTTTTTGGGGCGCCTGGGTGGCTCAGTCGTTAAGCGTCTGCCTTCAGCCCGGGTCATGATCCCAGAATCCTGGGATCGAGCCCCACGTCGGGCTCCCTGCTCCGCGGGAAGCCTGCTTCTCCCTCTCCCACTCCCCCTGCTTGTGTTCTCTCTCTCGCTGTCTCTCTCTGTCAAATAAATAAATAAAATCTTAAAAAAAAAAAAAAGTCTTGTTTTTGGTCTTTGGAATTAATAGCTCATATGAAATATTTTGTTACTATAATCAATATAGAAATTCTTCTATATTTACCCTTTGAAATATATTCAGTACTACTGTTAGATTTCTATCACAGATGACCCTCTTAATTTTGAAAACTAATCTTTGCAGCCATAATTCTATTTTCCAGGTTAAAGGTTTGGGGCTTCTACTCAAAATATATATATATATAATTTTGCTTATTTATAAATATAAAACTTTCTTTTTTTCCAAATATACCACATGCATGTATGCATATGCAATACCACCAACCTGGCCCTGCATCAGGCTCAGCAGGGAGTCTGTTGACATTCTCTCTCCCTCTGCCCCTCCCCCCTTCCCAAACATTCTGTCTCGCTCTCAAATAAATATTTAAAAAAAAAAAAGCAAAAAACAAAACAAAAAAACCACCACCACCTACCTGACTTGGATGGCTTGCATCTAATAGCCTATTTTGAGAAATTTAAAGAATCCTCTTGTACAAGACACCTTTTGTTCAGTTAGTCTCCTGCTAATAGTTTCCTTTACTAAAGAGGTCAATTGTTACCTATTTAATGAAGCCAGCTTCTAGCACTTTGAACACTAAAAGCTTCATGTTCTTTCTTGAATGCTAAAGGCCTGCCTGGTCATGCAACACACTGCTGCCATGCCAACAGGCTAGCAAACATCTATTTTCAACTGACAGCAGGCACACATCTCCTGCTGATTTTTGCCCAAAGCTTTTTCTATTTTGATATTCAACATACAATGTATACAATTAGAAAGTAATATAACAATTAAGAATTATACCCCTTCTTAGTCTCTCCAAACTTATTCTAGAGTAAATGCACAGAAGATTTTCTGTCCTAATATTTATAATTTCAAACTCTTTACTGTTGTGTAATTGTTCCTGGGAGGTGCAATATGTGAGCTGTTTACATGAGATGAATGGAACCATGAATTTATAAGTACATGCTCCATTACACTTATAGTGTATTGCTTCTTAATTTACATCTTGCCTTGGGCCATGCAGAAGATTATTCTGGCTATTTTTAAAGAGCTGTTCCAAATTCTGTAGATTCATCTCCCACAGGTCCTTTTTATTCTGTGATTTGAAAATCATTTGGTGGGCAGAAATTTCACCATGCGTTTGTCAGATAAATTTCCCACTTATCATATTTGGCTTAAGGCAATATGGTTGTTTTCAGAAGAAGAAAGCGTAAAGCCCATGCCTTATTCTAATGGGACAGGGAAATGTAGAGCTAGAAGATGAAGAATATAATTACATTTTTATGAGCAACCATGTAAATATATTACTAAAAATGTTCTTCTAAAGAGCATAGTCAAATGGAGAAAGAAGAAAAGGCATCGGAAGCCAGACTGAAAATCCTCTTATCTGACTTCTAGACTGCTTTGTCTAATAAGTTGAAAGCATCAACTTTATGCATCTGCCTAAAATGCACCTAATTAAGGATATCATTACTCAGAATCTTACTAGAAAAAAAATTAAAAACTTATGAAGCTTGAAAAATGCTGCTTCTGAATAAAATATTTTGAAAGGAAACAAGGTTTGATATACCAAAATTAGCATATTTGTCAATGAATTCCTCTTTTTAAACAACGCAAAATTACCAATATTTTCTGTGAGAAAAGGAGAAATCCAGGAGTTCTGATTCTCCTCATATATAAAGTCATTAATTCAATCAAATTTAAGATACCACTTGAATTCAAAAACTAGAAAATTACACTAAGCAACTTGCAATTTTCACAAATTAATTGTATGTGATTTGGGAAAGCTTTTTAAGCTTCCCATGTTTCTGATACATAATCTGTAAAACAAAGTAACTAGAAGAGTCAGAAGACCATTCTTGAAACTTCTGAATGTTGTCTCTAGCCTGTTACCAAGCATATTACCTGTGAAACAGAAGAGCAATAGAATTTATTCTCCAGTTAACTAACTTTAAGTGAATGCATTATATAGAAAACATGTGATTTAATGCTTACTGTTATTATAATTAAACTACTTAGATTAGTAAGTCATTCGATTGGAAAAATGTTAGGGACTGTTTCCCAAATTCCCAGAGGCATATGCTCCCTGCTCTTTTCCCATACTTAAGACTCCAGGAGATTCTCTTGAGGAGGTTTGTGGGGAACAAAGCTGGAGAAGCAGTTGATGGCTGTGTGTGCGTGTGTATTTTGGACAGCTCACAAGTATCTTGTGATACGGTCTCTTCTTAATCCAGTTGAATAACACCAGTTTAGATTGATCTAACACTTTTGAGAGTATATGTAACTATGCGGATGGTATTTTCCTAACCTTCCTAAAACAATATCAGCTATACATAAAAATTTACATTTTTTAATAACTTATGAGCTTCTGTACCTGGAATTCTTGAAATTCAGTCACTCTTAGTGATGACTTTAATGTATCCCCACTCTTGAATTTGAAGAAAGATATGTAATTAAGGCTATTTGTTCACCATAATTATTGATGTCCTATCTTTATACTCAACAATTTTATGTCCTAAACAGTCATTAAGTATTTAGAATCTCTTCATATAGAACCTTTACTGCATATACTTGTCTTCCTCCTTTACATGCTTGTGGATATAAGCCATGGGAGGAAAGCGTTCTCTAAGAAAAGGTGCATTGAGGCCGTGGAAGGTTTTTTGCAAAAAAGCCAAAATGGGATGTCAGGCTCTATGAACTGGGGCTTTGGTGTAGGCTTAGATGTTTATGAGGGCCCATGAATGAACAGAAGATGCCCAGGTATTGCTTTCTCTATGTTAGGAGCTTATACAAGGTCAAAGAGTTAGTAACCCTCAGATGGCATTGGACTGTTCTGCATGATTCTAAGTGCTTAGATGCCAGAGTTTTGTAAAGGTCTGTATTAGAACGCCTCCTTTGCAGATTAGGTGCAGTCTTGGGGAAGCTACTAAAAATTGCAAGACAGGCCTGAAGACTCATGTGTGTCCATAATTAACTTTTCTGCTTGTAGTCAAAGCACATGGGCAACCGAATTGCATCCAAAGGTTTTGAGTATGGAATTGAGAGCAAGGGAGTTTAATGATTTAAATATACAACCACTTCAAGGTAATGTTGTTCTATAGCAACACTGTCACTGATTATGTCTCAAACATGGCAGCACAATTATCTTCAAGTTTCCTCAGAAATCTGTTGGAAGGAATTGCATTTATATTAAATATTTGTGTATGGATAGATCTACAGACATATATATATATATATATATCACATGAAATTTTGGTAATACAAGCAACACAAAGTAAAGCTTCCCAAAATCTTTTCTGATACTACAGATATGTAAATGACTGTGAAAACAAAGTTCAAAAGAATTATTTAAGGGAAAACGTCAAGAGATCTGATCTCGCCAACGAAGAGTAAAATGCTCATATAATTCTGGCAGCCGTATACAAAACAAAAATCTTGTTTTGGGTGCATTGGTATTCTTAATATTAGATGACTTCAAATCTGCTTCCCTGGAAATAAATTAGATAATATACCTACTCATTTCTGTTCTTCTTTAGACAAGATCTACTTACTATTTATTCTGTATCCTTTTCGTAGACAAATGCACAGGCTTATTTGACCTCAAATATTAATATATTGACATAAATGATATTGATGAACATTAATATGTATTGATTATCTCAAACTTTATTTCACTTAGCATTTTAAAATTTTTCAACCACTTCTGTTCTTCACAGAATAAAATCAATCCCTATCATGGCCTGCAAAGCCTTGAATAATATAGCCATATTTTAAGTTTCTCCAGGCTCATGTTCAATCACTCTAGCCATAAAAGGTTTTTTATAGTTTCTTGGAAGTTTTTATATCTTTCCTGCCTCTGGCCTTTGAACACACCATCCTCTTACTGGAACACTTCTATTTCCACTTGGTTTTATAGCTAAATCCTATTCATCTTTTAGTGCATACTTTATTATTTCTCTAGTAAGGCTAAACTCAGAGACTGGTAGTCTCATGTAATATTCTATATTAACATACAGTGCTTAGTCTTTGTTAGAAGAGTTTTCTGATACCTACAATGACTGACATGTAATGTTTTTAATAAAAGAATGTTTTTTCTATGCTTTTATTTAATTCTAAATTCATTTTATAATAATACACCCCCCCCCAAATCTAGATAAAGTAACATCAGGTATAAGCCCTGTTGCAAAAATTACTTGACATCTTTCAGATGATTTTCACATTGGTATTTTTTAAAATATTGATTTCAGTATTTTGCTCTATTTATAAGTAACAGACATACCAAACAGTAAATCTACTCAGATACATAAATACTGACATTACAATTTAGTAGGTTTCAAAATTTTTTTTTCCATATTTTTCTCTTTTACTGACATTTTGACTCCTTAAGCTCATGAAACATCTCCAATTTTTTCTATACCTCACAAAATTCAGTACTGAAATTTTCATACCCCTTATTCTATCATCTTTATTGTTCACACGGACAGAGTGTTTACTTAGCACCAGATACAATCTTCATAACAATTCTGAGGTGACTACAGATACTATCCTCATTTTTAAAAAATGAGTAACATTAGTATCACTCCTTTATGTAGGAAATGTTAGGGGAAGAATTGAACCCAGAAAGCCTGTCAGTGGAGACTTTTCTATAACTGGTGTTCAAAGAACATGTGTTTTCATGGTTTAAGATTGCTTGAGTAGCTAGTAATCTCTGTGTATTCATAATACACTGGTATTAATGCACTCAAAAGCAGGAGACCCATCTTAAGATAGACACCGGACAGATCTTTAGTAGGTATGCTTTTAGGTATGCCCTGGAGAGAGGTTACCAATGCTAGCCAACATAGTTATCAGTAATTGAATGCTTTATGATAATCAAGTTCCTTTCTGATTCTATGTCTTTTCCTTGTGGCAATGCCATTCTGAGCAGCTTACTGAGATAACTAACATGCAGGTCAGTTATCAGTGTATGTGCCAGCATTTCTCATGAAATTTAATATATTTTCTGCTTATAGCAGTAATTTGACTAAGTTTATATCTTTTAACTAATAAGTAGTTCAATTTTGTTAATCACTAAAGGAAATTGTTGTTAGCTATATCTGATATTCTCAAATGTGAAAAAAGAACGAGAATTACTATATTTGTAAAATGACTTCTATTTTATAAGTTTTAAAATGTTAATAAATGATTTTTGAGGGGTGCCTGGAGAAATGGAGAAACAAGTGATTCAACTCAAGTTGGACACTGGAGCAATAAAGTTAAGTGGTACCAAGGTGGAGTTGGCACCACTGGATGTCAACCTTGAGCAAGCTATATTTGAGTAAGCAGAAACCAAATACTGAGCAGAACTGATATGCTTAAGAAAGAATAAAATATTCCTACAGGAAGGAATAGAAAATAGAGGCCATGCAGCCCCAGGCTTTAGGACAAGATCAACTATCTAAAAATTTTTCCAGTTTTGTGGTAGCTAATTGTACTTCCTAAAATTGGGTCTCTAGAGAGTGCTTTGTATGTTCTTAATTAGCTACCTTTGTAATCTGAGCTTTTCTGAAAGATTCTTGGGCCCTGGAAACCAAATACTCTCCTATTAAAGAAACTTAATTCTGAATGAATTACTGGAGACTGTGTTTTTATATAATCAAATTTCTTTTCATTGTACGTACATAACCTTTGCTATCTAGATTTGGATTCATGGAATATATAGCATGGATAATCCTTCTTAACGCATATTCAGGAATTGGTTCTTCGATTTACAGGTTTTTCTGTCAAATGAAATGTTTATTTCTAAGCCTTCAATTAAAGATTCTTCAAATCAAAACAGTATAATTACATTAAAAATTTGAGAATGAAGTGTATTGCATAATGAGAAATATTTGTATTTTTTTCTCTAACTCTTAGTACCTCTAGTAAGTTGTATCATTATATTAGAAACTATAGAAAGGAAATCTGAGTTCTAGTTTATTTTGGCTGAAATTCCATGTTAACCTTTACTAGTGTAGCTGATGGCTTTGGTGACCTCAAGATGGTTGGCTTTTAGAAGGTCAGGACCATCATTAAACCCAACTAGAAATGGCCACTATTCTGAGCTCCAGGCTTGAGAGTGCTCCAACCTGATCCTTTTCAATCTTGACCTTTTCCACAGGCGAAACAAGTATTTAAGCCTAACATAATGGAGTCACCTGGATCCCATGTGCCTCTTTCCAGATCACTCTTCTGATACTCAGAGCCTGAAAACCCCAGTGTAAATAGTCCAGAACCTAGTTCTGGGACCTACATGGGCATGAGTCTCTTTCCCAGTGTGTCCCCCATAGGTTGGACTAAACTTCCAGTGTGTTCAACTCTAAGCTGGGGGGGGGGTGGGGGACAAGAGGTGGTCCAGAGATGGTTCTTATCAGACACTGCAGACAAAGCTCGAATAGACAGGCTGATGTCTCCATATCCATGTGCAAAAAGTCTCCTCCTGGTAGGAGATTGAACCTGCCATGGATTCAAGAGGAAATTGGTCAAGGGCCAGGAGCTGGCTCTTCCTTAACTACCACATTCAGGAGTATAAGAATTTTGTACTTGAATCTTGCCTTTTAAGTCATTATGAAGGTATATTTGTCAAGTTAGGAAGCTAAAACATATTTCATTATCTGGTTTATAACTTTTGGGTATTAGATGTATAGTATGTGGACCTCTATTTGTATTATCACTGTTAAGGTTCTGGTGAATAGGTGTTGTGATCTACTGGTATTGTAGCTCTTGAGCTACTGGTCTTGGTGGCTCCTGATAAGTACTTTTGGGGATACCCAGGGGCAAAGGGCCCTTATAACACCCCCTCCTCTATTCACTAAATTAACCCAGGACATTGATCTGTTACTGTATGATTTTCCTAGAGTACATTCTTTCTGGTCCAGTCAGGGGAGCCTTTTTTTTTTTTTTTTTTTAACTGAAGGAACAAGGGATACCTTTATTTATTGAGGAGAATTTGTTTCCTATTTGTGTCTGAGTAGAAGCAGTTCCCCTGTAGTGTAGCCCTATGATTTTTTTTCTCCACCCTTTATAATGACATTTATGTTCCTCCAAGAATAGTAGCTAGGGGCAATGTTGTTAAGTCATTTAATGGCTGATTAATTCAGTGCAAACCTGCATTCAAAATGCTATATATCCTGGTTATAAAACACAAATAATGATAAAATAATGGGAAATGGTACTTTTTTCTAAATGCATTTATTTTTAAACCCTAACTCTTGGTGGTCTTTTTTTGCTAATTTATGTTTATGTATTTTTTTTATTATTATTGAAAATGTCTTATGGCTACATTCAACAAAGAAAGAAACTGGTTTCTTTATATTAAAAAAAAATTTCCACGTGTTAAAAACTATTTAAGGTTTCTGTGAACATCAAGTTTTTCTTGTTAATCCACACATTGTACAGGGTCAGTAGCAGTAGACATTTTCTTCCTCTTTCCTATTAATGCTCCTTTATACAGTGCAGTCTCAATAAATACTATAATTGTCTTAAAACTCCAATAATGATAAAAATACCATTTTAGAAGTAGCAATGCTTCATTCCACACCAAAGTTTTAGTGTACAGGGTAGAAATTTTATGAGGTTCTCACATTTAGATATTGGTTATAGTGTATGCGATTGTGTTCTAATTGGTTCTTTCAAGAAATCCTGTCTAAATCATAGGTTAACTTTGACTTTAAAGCTGTTAAGTCTTAAACAATTTATGTAATTGACAATAGACATTGTAAAATACAAAGTAATATACAAATTCAGATTATGAATCACCTTTTTTTTAATAAATATTTTTTATTGAGAGAGTGGGAGAGAGAGAGCACAAGTGGGGAGGAGGGGCAGAGGGAGAGGGAGAAGCAGGTTCCCTGCTGAGCAGGGAGCTGGAAGCTGGGCTCGATCCCAGGACCCTGGGATTATGACTTGAGCTGAAGGTAGGCACTGAACCCACTGAGCCACACAGGGATCCTACAAATCACATTTTAGAACTCCTACTCTGTCAACAGGAAAACACATATGTGGCTTTTTATGTGGGGGGAAAAATCTAAACTGAATTTCCCACTTTTTAATTTTAAAAGAATCTAAATTTTAACCAAAATGCTTACTTATATAGTCTGTGTTATAAATTTCACTATCCTTATTGGTATTTTAAAGAGGAATTTTTTGGAACATTTTATGGATAAAATCTACCATCTAAAATAAGGACATATTGATATTGATATTTTAACTGTTGAACTTAAAATTATACACAGAAGCTGAGGAGTTAATTTTAAGGTCTTTATTTAATGTGAAGTAAGAAATAGAAAAAAAAATCTTGCTTATATCAATAGTAATCTTCATGTTCTCATCAATATTATTTTATATGCAAAAAATTCCAAAAAATCATTGGACTGGGGCGCCTGGGTGGCTCAGTTGTTAAGCATCTGCCTTCGACTTAGGTCATGATCCCAGGGTCCTGGGCCCCCGCATCAGGCTCCCTGCTTGGTGGGAAGCCTGCTTCTCCCTCTCCCACTCCCCCTGCTTGTGTTCCTGCTCTCACTATCTCTCTCTCTGTCAAATAAATAAAATATTAAAAAAAAAAATTGGACTGCAAGAGTTTCTTTTTTTTTTTTTTTTTAAGATTTTATTTGAGAGAGCGAGAGAGAACACACAAGCAAGCACAAATCGGGGAAGGGGCTGAGGGAGAGACAGAAGCAGACTTCCCACTGAGCAGGGAGCCCAGACAGGATGTAGGGGTCCATCCCAGAAACTTGGGATCATGACCTGAGCCGAAGGCAGATGCTAACCAACTGAGCCACCCAGGTGGCCCTGGACCGTAAGAAAGTTCTAAAAGTATTTATAAAAATATTTTATCTTTTTATAAAAATAAATGATATAATTTAGATTTAATTCATTGAAAATATTTGTAAATATGTTATCACCTGGATTCCAGTCTCATCCCTACTCTCATTTTATCTTTTTGATCCTCAGTGTCCTCATCAACCTCACGTGGGCCCTGAATTAGAGCTGAAGCCCTGTGTCTAGCTCTCTCATTAACTGCCTATGTGACTAAGGTAAGTCATTTTTCTTCCTTATAAGAACGAACATTTTATAAATGAGCTGTAATCCTAAAATCAAATCTAAAACCTTCTGTGGAGTCCTATCTCTGAAAGAGTCAAATTTAGGGCTTAAGCTCTATTTGTTTTCCTGAGAGAATTTTAATACACTATTGGTGAATGCTGAGTATTATTTCAAACTTTTTCAAGAATTTACATACAAGATGCACAGTTCTTCATCAAACAAATACAACAACCTACAGAGGGACTTCCATTTTTTTTAATTCCTGAGAGGTTTTTAAGTGAAAATAATGGGTTATGCTTGGATGCCTTTTCCACATTAAGTGGAATAATCAGCTAATTTTTCTTAAACATTGTTTTTAGCTTATGAAGGAAGCCAGAATATGTCACCCCAAAGTGTCTCTTTGACATAAAAATTAGTTTGAACTGAAGGCAATTAAGAAGCAAATCCAGAAAAAGCTTTCTCTTTTCTGTCTAAAAGCAGCATGTAAAGTTTCCTTTTACTGGAGACAAATTCCTATCAGGCCAGAGATGGCACCAGAGGAATCTGCAAACACCTGACTCCATTAGCTCCCCCCCCCCCCCAGCCCCCACCATATATTTACCTTCCCACAGTTTGCCACCCTTGGAAGCCTAGAACTGCTTTTCTTTGTCCTGTCCTTTTTCTACCAATTTGTTCTTAGTTGAAGGTGCTATACAAGCTGCAGTAATAAGCTGCTGCTTTGGTTTTTTTTTTTTAATCTCTCCTGGATAATATCTGTTGCACACATTAATAAACTGGCTTTGTTTTGTTCTGTTTTTTTATTAACCTGTCTTTTTGTTAGACTCTAAGCTGAAACCCTAAGATGGGTAGAGGTAAAGTATAGCCTCCTCTACATCTGCATGTCCATTACAATCCTAGATGTTCTTTTTTGCAACACTGTTTTATAGCCTACATGTCTATGAGAATCCTAGGTGTTTTTAACTTAGATTATTGTCCATCCATCATGGCAGTTATTTTGAGTTTATTATAAACAGCTGGAATCCTTGCAATAAGGGAATCTTTCATTTGTTTGTCCAAGGTAATGCTGAGATCCAGATGATATGTCCATGGGCCTCAAAAGGTTAATTGGGGATCTTGCCTCTTCTTGCAGTAGATTTATCATAAATATCTCTACATTGTAACTGAGAAAGTAATATAAAAGATGCAATGAAATCCTTTGGTCATTGGAATTACATTACACATTATGATTCAAAAGAAATCTAACATGGTTCAAAGGACACAGTTTAGTATTACACAAGGGCCAGAGAAAAGAGCTTGCTTTCAAATTCCCAACATACATTGGTGAAGAAGGGTGGTGTGTTATCTTCCTTGTTGCTTATGGCTCTACAAAGCTCTGCATGTCTCTGTTTTCATTGATGGTGGAAATGATAAAGGTGCTAATGAAGTGTTATTTTTGAGCTGCCTTTGATAGTGTGGCAATCCTTTCAGAATAGAAATTTGGGGAAAAAATTATCTCCTTTATTACATATTGCAAGTGTTGGCTTCCTCCCATCTCTCTCCTTTTGATGTTTCCCCATTAATGTAATCTTCCTTTTCATTCTTCTAGCTTCCTTTCATTTCATTTATTTCATTCAGTTTAAATACTTAGAAGTACAGCCATTTAGGTTTTCTGAAACAAATTCTTTGTGACTTCCTGACTAAAACTACTTTTCTATTAAAGAAGATAATAGACAAACATCCAATTATATAAATACCAAATGGATGTAGTTCTTGCATTTGCTATAAAAATACCAAAAGCTACTCCTCTTTTTTTTTTTTTTTTTTCCCTCCCATGTGACTACTTTTCCCTAGGAACCAATTTGCAAAAATAAAAAAAACAAAGGTGTGGAGACTTAAATATTCTTTCATCAACTTGCATTCCTTTTTACCTATCACTGTATTAGTTGCAATCTCTGACATTATTATTTCAGGTAATTCCTTTGTCCTATATGAAAACCAGCAATTCTGTATATATTCCCATTCTTTCCTTATTGGTTTTGATCTAAATTCACGATGAAGGTCTATTTAAATAGTATATGTATTTTTTTAAATTTAAAGGACACTTACTAGGACTGTAATATACACAGAGCTGCATAAAATAATTTTTGAAGGATAATATCAACAAAAATAGTGTACCACTACTGAAAACATAATATAAAGCATCAAAGAGTCAAAACTAATTTCCTTAAGTCCTCAACCAACAAACTTTGTTTTGCTTTAAAATAAATTTTAAAAATCTAATAAAAATGCAGACTACTGATATTGTCAACACATAGTATAATCTCTTATTTATTGTAGTAACTTGTTTGTAAGTGCAGGTAAAGGTGCATTTTTTCAGATAGAATATTTTACTGTGAAATACAGTTGTGCTGTAACCCTCCAGGGGGTAGATTTTTAGAACTTCAGTTTAGGTGGTGATGTGCAAATAAGTGAAAATATCTTCTGGGTACAAAGATATCAACAAAGCTTTCACGAGTTTCTCAATAGTTAAAAACAAAACAAAAAAACAAACACAAAAAAAAAACTATTTAAAATCAATTACCTCTTAGTAGTTGGTAAAATGAGTCAGAAATTTTCACATGAAAGAATGAACATGGTTGACAGCTTATTATGTTCTATGCAATTTTTTAATACTTTTCTTACATTTATCATCTCAGATGTACACATTACTGAGAAAAATAAGACTTAAGAAAAAACTATATTTTGGAACATTGAAAATTTTTGTAGCCACTTAGATTTGCTATCAAATATTGTACCTCTACAACCAAAGTACAGAACTCTGTTTTGTTTACAATCATAACATTTGTAACAATTGCCTAGCACATTGCAAGTGATAAAAATTGTTGAAGGAATTAATATTAAACCAGATTAACATATCACAGTGCAGTTAAATACTGATGATCTTTATCCTGCTTTTTAAAAAAATGTTAAATTTTATTGAATGCACTCTATTTTAAACTTTATCTTCAATTAGTTCTATGTTAATGGCATCCATTCCCAAATTCTCAAGCAACTAGATTTTAACTTCTCATTCTAGGACCTGTCTAATCAAAATGAACATCATTCTAGGACCTGTCCACTTAAAGTGAACAAAGCTTTAAAAAAAATATTTTTAAGAGAAAATTTTATTCCAGCCCAAGCTAGGACTGCTGCCTGGGATACATAGTTTTCACAAAGAAGAGAGTGCCCCAGGGAAGGAACATTTCATATAGGTTTATATATGTTTTTTACATCAAGAGTTACAAATCATCAAAAGTTACAAATCATCATGACAAAGGACATTCCAGAAAGTTACAGATTTTATGATTTTAGTATGTGCAAAGGCTCCAGGAATTTAATCTTCAGGGAAACGGGAAGATATTTTTCTTTGGAATGCTTTTTGATTATTATTATTTGTAATGAAGCAGACCTACAATGTGTGTTTGTGTGCTTGGGATAGAAATAGAGCCCATGTTTGAGGTTTTGTGGAGTCATTTTGACCTTGGTAAATGTTAAAGTCGAACTTCTCTAGGAGGCCAGGAACAGAGCCCACAAACATTAAAAGTTGAAAATTTCCTTTATGAGACCAAAAATCCATTTGTTGACAAGATTACTACAATTAAGTATCGGATACGAATAGCATTATTTAAAAATAAGAATACCTCCATCAAACAATGAAATGATAGGGGAAAGAAACTTATTGAAGATCTAAAAAATACCAGAACCTTTGCTAGGATTCCTTAAACTATTTAACCAGTTTTTCCTCTTACTTTGCCTCTCATTCTGTGGCTGTATTGCTCTGCTTTTATACATGAGAAAATTGTGACTCAGAAACATGAATGGTCATATAGCTAGTTAAGTAGTGGCATTGGATTCAGCTCCTATGTGACTTCAAGCCCAGGACCTATTTAATTTTAATTTAATTTTACCACTTTGCATTTGTATTGTACTACATATTTCTCTACAATATTTTTCTTTTTTAAACTTTTGTCAATATTGTGCATTCTGTTTGGATCCTGTATGCCATTAATTTCTCCTTCCAAGATCTGTTAAAATTCAGCTTTAATTTTCTTAAATATGTGGTATTTCAAAACAAACAGTGCTGACGTATTTTATTCTTCAATATACATTTTTTACCCTTTTGTGCTACAACTAATTATCCATATATTTCTCTATCAAATATTGTTGCTCTGTCTAGACTATAATTAAAGACTTTTATTTTCTTTTTGTCTTTCTCTATTTCCTTTTTATTCACTATATTTTCTAATATAGACATTTTACTAAGGGGAATTTTTTGTTTTATTGAATAGATACTTTTGGAAACTTTCCCATTTTAGTTCTGACATGTAAAGAGCTTGGAAGTCATCACTCCCATCCTAATAATAAGATGAAGCTTAGCAAACTGAAAACTAAGGTCTTTTCTTGCACTCCTCAGAGAAGTGAGGTACAGGACAAATTGCTACTCTGAAATTTGAGGAGACGAATCCAGATAATCAGAGATAAGGTCTACTTCTGAGGAGCAGAAGCCACTTGAACCATAAACTGGTAGGAACTTGTAAATGGAAATTCTGATGAATTTCTGGAGGATAAGGATTGAATAGCTTGAAAGAGGGAAATTGTTAGGGCCACAGATTGAAGGGAAGTCTTAAACTTTGGTGGGTCTAACCTTCAAGAATCCCACCAGGTTTTCATGGTGAGGAGCCAAGAAATCAACGCTAGGGTCTGGGAAGGGTAGGAAAGGAGTAACCACTTTAAGTGCATCCAGAGCACTCTCCATAATAGAGCCTACTCTCTAGGGTAAAAGACTTTATCAGAGCCTTATGTTTCCTGGGAGCAGCGCATTTTCCTGACTCTAGGCCTTTCTAGCTTTCCTATCTCCCCTGAGAAAGGGAGAAACACTAGAGAAGGTCACAGCCTGGAGATACAAGCCCACTACAAAGCTGAGCATTAATCATAAGATTACAGAAGTTTCCCATTCCACACATCTTACCACCACTACCAGTATGTCAGCAGGATTCTTCTTTAATTACAGTGGATTGCACCTGAAAGAACTTCAGAGTGCCAACTCTGTCTGAGGAGAAATTCTTAGGGAAGCCCAAGGATTCCATGGGAGAATAAAAGGGCACTAAAGGAATTTGAAGCTTCTGGTAACTGACAGCTATAGCAAATACTGAACACAGAGTAGCTACTAGCTAGGTTAACATACAACCGTATACTAAGGGACTCTTTACGTCAGTTACTGTTACCTAATACATTATGTCTGGCTTTGAATAAATTGCAAAGCAAGCTAAAAGGAAAGGAAAACAATCTAAAAAGATAAGCATCAGAACCAGGCTCAGATATGACACAGATTTTGGAATTTTCTGACAGTGAACTTAAAGTAACTATGATTAATATTGTGTTAATGGAAAAAATGGAGAACAATTAAGAACAGATAGATAATGTAAGCAGAAAGACAAATTCTAGGCAAAAATAAAAAAGAAGTGCTAGAAATCAAAAACACAACAGAAATCAAGAATGTCTTTGATGGGCTTGTCAGTACAAAGGATGTGATTGAGGAAAAGATAAGTATGCTTGAAAATATGTCAATAGAATCTTAAACTGAAATGCAAAGAGAAAACAAAGAATGAATATAACAAAATGTTCATAAACTCGGAGACAACTTCAAAAGGTGTTACATACATGCAACTGGAGTACCAAGAGGAGAAGAAAGAGATTATAATAGAAGAAATATTTGAAGTAATACTGGATAAGAATTTTTCAAAATTAATGGCAGGTGGTTAGGCCACAGATCTAGGCAGCTCAGAGGACATTAAGCAGCATAAATAATTTTGGTTAAGGGCACAATATGCATTATACAACTATATCAAATAAAGTAATTCTTATGGTGGGATTAAATGAGAGGAGATCTTCTGATTTCTAGTCAGATCCATGGAATATGAACCAGAGTTGTGATAGGAATGGTTTTTGATACTGAAGTCAACTTTAATTATAGGACTTGTTTCTATTTGGTTAGCTAATAAGAAAATCCTTTAGTGACAATGGTAAAAAATGTGCAATAATTCTAAAAAATTTCTAGTTTTCAATTTTACCTATAATTTTAAATACTGAATATAAACATAAATTTGAAAATGTCAAATGCTACACTTTATTGTTGTTAGAAATTAACAAATAGACATGGTTTAGTTATATTACAACTATCTAAAAACTAATAAAAATGAAATCAAATCACCAATTAAGCCTCCCTACTTTGGCATGCACGTCTTAATCTCAGATGCATTGCCAAGCACAGAATGGAAAATCAATTGTTCTCTTCCACAGAAATCCAGGTAAGTCTTTACTTCTAGCTTCACCTGTGGAAAATTTTAAGATTTCCAAGCTATTTTCATGTTTGCTAGTTATGCTGAAAGAAAACCAAGGAGAACATATCTGAAACTCTTGTTGGGATGGGTCTATTTCTCTTATGTTAGGACTTGATGCCGGGTGGTGGTCCTTATAGACAGAACACACAGAATTATTCCATGCTTTAGATGAAAAAGTTTTTATTCACACAGAAATAATTTTTGAAAGGTCATTCTGGGAACACATTAGGGAGAAACTGACTTAATGAACGTCTTTAAGAATTCCTGGTACTGTGTTAATAGCCATAGTGACATGAGAGAAAGATGAAGTTCCTGTCCTTGAGGTGATAGCATTTGAGTCATCATCTATTTTCTTTTTCTCTATTTTTAATTGCCTGTTGTCTTCTCAGTAAAACAGGTGCCAGTAATTTCCACCAATAACAATTAGGGACACCAACATAAATGAAATTATGGATAATTGCCTAAAGTGCTCCCTGGCCCCTTTCCCATCTGGAAGTCTGGACCCTAAGTATTCTTCCTCTAAGATTCCTTGTCTTAGCTCTTGGGATAGAAAGTTTGACATTAGGGGCTCCTGGGTGGCTCAGTCGTTAAGCGTCTGCCTTCGGCTCAGGTCATGATCCCAGGGTCCTGGGATCGAGCCCCGCATGGGGCTCTCTGCTCCGTGGGAAGCCTGCTTCTCCCTCTCCCACTCCCCCTGCTTGTGTTCCCTCTTTTGCTGTGTCTCTGTCAAATAAATAAATAAAATCTTAAAAAAAAAAAAGTTTGACATTAGATGATTTGAAATCTTCCATAATAAATCAAAACAGCCTCTACTTCCTATTTAGTGATATTTGTTCCATATATTTAGAAAAGTTGATGTTAGTAATCAGAATAATATATCCTTTTGGCATATGCAAATAAGCAAGCCAAGAGACACTTTGTGACAGTGCATATGTCTGTACAACTGACTTTTATTTTTTGTGTAAATTGTTCAGGTTCTAAAACTGACACTGATGCCACCAAGAGGAGAGAAGTAAAATAATTATGGAAGCATATAATCAATAAATAATGAACAGTAATTATTTATTGGACAGTAAATCAATATGAGCAACTTGTGCCCATTTTCATATTGTCACACACATAACAGATAACTAGGCACAATCAATAGAAAGCTAATTCTTATAGCCCCAAAGAAATGGCTGATTTCATAAATATGTATGTGTTCAATATATCAAGTTGGCACAAACTCCTTCCAAAGAAGTTAGAAATGTCCTATACTGTCCAATTTTCCATAGTCTATTTGTAAAGATTTAAAAAAGCAAGACAGTATTTTGTACTAAATATAGTCATCCCGGCATAACCATAAACACATATTTTTCACTTATATGTGCCAATTTTTTTACAAATGTTACATCATTAAATATCAGAAAAATAATCAGTTGTCAGCAGACTGGCATGATAAGATATATAAAGGGAATTTCCAAAGGAAGGTCTTCAGACTGAAAGGAAATGATTCTAGATAAAATTTCAGATCTACAGGAATATCTAAAGAATGACAAAACTAAATACATGGGGAAATGATTTTTTATCAATTTTTTTAAATAAAGAAATTGAGTTATTTAGTAAAGAGATAACAAAAATGTACTTTGACGCTTATAATGTAAAAGTACAGAACGGTGCTAGAACAAAGGATGGAAGGATATCAACAGAAGTTTGCTTTAAGTTTCTCATAAATTAAATGATATATGATAAAATGAAACTAATATATTACACTGTAAGTCAACTAACTGGAGTTTAATTTTAAAAAAAAATTCATTATCTTGCTTCAGATCTTAGAATAAAGGCTTTCAGTTTTCCACCATTGAATATAAGGCTGGCCATGAGTTTCCACATATAGCTCTTTTTATGTTGAGCTAAGCTCCTTCTATACCTAATTTGTTGAGAATTTTTATCATGACACATTGTCAAATTTTGTCAAATGCCTATTCTGCATCTCTTGAAATGATCATATGATTTTCATCCTTCCATCTGTTGATGTGGTATATCATATTGATTTATGGTTGTATGGATTTTAGTCCTGGAACAGGCATCATAAGATCGTAATTGCTAGGGGTGCTTGGATGTCTCGGTTAAAGTGCCCAACTCTTGATTTCGGCTCAGATAATGATCTCAGGGTTGTGAGATTGAACCCCACATCAGGCTCCACGTTGGGTGGCAATCACTAATATAAAATAAACTCATATGATGAACCATATGATCACACCAGCCTATGAACAATTCCCAAAGCAGAATGTTGTGATTTTGTTGAACTAGAGGAATTGAGGTGAGAATTTGGGGCTGTTGAAGCAATTTGGAATCTGGGAGGTGGGGTCCTTAGAAAAGTAGAATGAAATACAAAGAGCCATATAGGGTTCTTCACAGGTTTTTGCCTGAGAGTTAGGCTTGGTGAGTGCAGGACAAGACCATATGATGTTTATAGGAGAGCAGCTGCTGTGAAGTTGGGAGAACGGGTCTAAAAGCAAACATTCTAAGAAATCATTTATATTGGCCTAGCCAGAATAGAGAAAACATTTTATTTTTTTAAAGATTTTATTTATTTATTTGAGAGAATGAGAGAGAGAGAGAGAGCACATGAGAGGGGGGAGGGTCAGAGGGAGAAGCAGACTCCCCTCTGAGCAGGGAGCCCGATGCAGAACTCGATCCTGGGACTCCAGGATCATGACCTGAGCCGAAGGCAGTCGCTTAACCAACTGAGCCACCCAGGCGCCCTAGAGAAAACATTTTAATGCCCAGGTCATTTACCTGAGATATCAGAAATACCAAATTTAGGAATGATGACTACTCTAAAGCTTAAAGGACTCCTCTAGACATTCATATGAAGCTTATTTTTTTTTAAATATTATTATGTTATGTTAATCACCATACATTACATCATTAGTTTTTGATGGTGTTCCATGATTCATTGTTTGCGCATAACACCCAGTGCTCCATTCAATACGTGTCATATGAAGTTTAAAACCAAGCTTCAATAAGATCTACTAGGGACACAGTATTTGTAGGTTGAGAACCACCAAGTTAGATGGTCTAGGAAACTCCTTTAACTTTCCACATATCTTTCCTAATTAAACATTAAACCAAGTCTACATAAGTTCAGTGTGATCAGGCAATAGTGAACTATCTACTAGAACAAACATTAACACTTTTCAAGTGCAAGATAACAGAATGCAGAGCCTCTAAAAGGTATCACCAACCATGTTCAGAATTCAATTAAAAAACAAATTGCTGGACATGCCAAGCCACAGTAAAATGTTATCCAAAGTCAAGAGAGAAAGCAGTCAATGTAAATTGACCTCAGAAGACTCAGGAAATAGGGTTTAGCACACAAAAAATTTAAGACAGCTATTATAAATATATTTAAAGGCAAAGAGATCATCTTCATGTGTAAAAATATAGGTATTTTCATCAGAAAAACTATAAAATGCATATGTTCAGAAATTGTAAAACAAAATAACTGAAATGGAAAAGTTCTCTGATGTATTTAGAAAGGGTCAACAGTAGCACAAACAGTTGGAATAGCTGAATAAAATTATGCTATATGTTTATTATATTCATAATATAGGAAATGGGGGAAAGTCGAGGCTGGGAAAAGTGGGAACTGTGGAAAGTGAGAATCTTCATATATGAAGTCTGATGTCAGGAATAAGAATTGGGGAGTGTGAAATGTCAAGTGTGAAGTTTACAATGGCAGAATATTAATGCTACAAATACTTTAAATAAGTTAGGGATGTCTGCATTCAAAGTAGTGAGACTTACTAGCCAATAGAGGAAATAAATAAAATAGAAAAATAAAAATATTAAAAGATAGGAAAAGAATAAGAGCTGATTAAGAGCCCGGGCGATAGAAGAGAACAAGAAGGTACACTTAAACCATATAAATAATTACATTAAATCTAAAAGGAAGAGAAATTTTAATTTGAAGAGACACAGATTGTTAGACTGGATAAGAAAGCAAGATCCAAATTTATGTTGTCTACAGAAACACATAGGTTGGAAGTAAAAGGATGAGAAAAATACGCATACCAAACAAACGGCTGAAGGAAGCTGATGTGGCTACATCAATGTCAGACCAATTAGACCTCAAGCCAAGGAGTATTAAGATATATAAAGAAGGACATTCATAATGATAAAAGGGGTAATTCATTAGGAAGAAGTAGCAAGTCTAACTTAGTATGCCTGTAATAATAGAGTTTCAAAAGACGCAAAGAAAACCCTTCAGTATGAAAGGGAGAATTAGACAAATTCACAATATTGGAAACATTATTCTCTTGGTGATTAAAAGAAATACCCTTTGCATTGTGTAGAAGTTGCATTTGTTATTGCTGCTATAACAAATCACAAGTTTAATTGCTTAAAACAACACAAATCTATTATAGTTTTGGAGATCAGAACTTCAACTGGGTCTCCCTGGGCTGAAATCAAGATTTCAGCAGAGCCGTACTCCTTTTTGGGGGCCCTAAGAAAAAATCTTTTTCCTTGCCTTTACAGCTTTTAGAGGTTGCCTGCTTGTCTTTTGGCCCCCTTCTATCTTCAAACGCAACAATGTCTGCCTGTGTCTTTCTCATATCACATGAGTCTGGCATTGATTGTTCTGCCTCCCTCTTCCACATTTAAGTGTCCTTGTAATTACATTGGCTCAACTGGATAATCTCAGATAACCTCCCTATGCTAAAGCCAGCTGACTAGCAAACCTAATTCCATCACAACCTCAATTTTCCCTTGTCATGTAAGGTAACACTTTCACAGGTTCTGGGGATTATTATGTGGACATCTTGTGTGGCCACTGTTCTGCACACCACAAAATTATACCTTAATAAAAAGTAATGAAAAGATAAAATAATGTTAAAAAGATGAACAGGAAAGAGTCGCAGTACGTTTAAACCAAAAATATAAATCTTAAAAAATGTTAACCAGTACTTAATGTTTTTAATATAAAATTTCATGGTTTATCTGACGTTACAGTTTCGTGTTGTAGAGCTATCCATTTCTTTACCCAGTAGTCTCCTTTCATTCAAGGCCTGTTTTGACAGGAGACAGATTCAGACTCCTAGTTTCACTTTAGCTTAACAGGTGCATGAGATTTTACTAGAAATAGCCTATGTTGATTTCCTGCCATGGTCTGAAAGGTTGTGTATTTCATACCTGAGTTTTGCACTGGTATCCTATGTGATGTTAGTCTGATTGAAACGGATGATTTTTGCCAAAGTTTCCCGACTCAAATGTCCTTCTCCCACCCCCACTGTCAACTTCTTGTTTACTTTGGCAATGATGTTTCTGAGCCAGAAAGTTCAAAACAATGTGACTTATTGAAGACAAACAAATATGGCCTCTTTTTTTCCCTCTCTTTTTGGTGGTTGTTTTTGTCCTGTGTGTGTGTGTTTTTTTTTTCCTGATAAAATTTCTGGTTCTTCATTTTCTGTTTTGAAGACAGTGATATTAGCTTTAATTTAGGAAGAAATTACCGTACCTGTTAACACAGTGGTACCACCCCTAATACTGTAATTTGTCCCTTGTCTTTTGGTGATTGCTAGGGTACTGCTTTCCTATGGCTGTCTTTTAAAAATATTTCAATTATTAGTAATTATCACATCATACTGATTTTCTGTATGCCTGCCTACTGGATCATTGCTGTAATTTATCTTTCCTTCTATGTATTTTGTCTGCTATTGACTTCAACTGCGGTGTTCTTACTCTCCACTTTCAACATTTATTCTAATATTACTGTTCAAAATCTGTCACTGGAAAAGATCCTCACCAACTCCCGCCACTAAAGAAAATCAGCTGAAGTAGGTAAACGTGTTGATTCTCAGATTCCACATTTGTGTTACCCCAATTCAATTAGGTGGGAAAAGCTTACCTCCACAGTTAAATAATGGTTAATATAAGCTGGACATAATTTTCTTGCTCTTACAATAAGCAATGCAATGACAGAACACTAGATTAATTTTCAAGAGCACTGTGTTTGAACTCAGGTTGTTTATTTGAGGAATTGTGTGTGTAATCTTCCTTGGTCTTCCTCTTTGCTAACACTTAGGAAGAAACACTGCATCATCTTGGTTTCCATCCATCTGTAAGCCTAATTGATTGGAATCCAGCTGGTTTTATGATAAAAAAAGTACACAGGTATAAACTATGGGTATGTAAATCAAAGTAATTAGATTTTTTAAGTGAAATTAGGGATAATTATTTCTCATCTCTCCTCTTTTGCTGTAGAAACTCAATGGTCTTTTACTTTAGGAGTACTGCTCAAATCATAGAATAAAGAAATATTTTAAACTACATAGGTCATAGATTTGACCAATAAAAACATCTCTTATATACTTAATTCCTATCAAAATATTATTCGACTTGATTATTAGAAAATTATATATGTGTATATAGTATATATTTATTTTATAAATAAAATAACAATTGCTTAAATACAATTTTTTCAATTTGGTATCCTAGGAGCCTTTTTTACTCTTGAGATAGATCTCTTTCAATTATTTATCTTACTTTTCCAATGGAGCTTATCCACATTTCTTAAAGCAAATTAGTAGAGATTGTAAATATTTTATATTTTTTATTTTCTTTAAATAATGAAAATCATAACTTCCTTGGGAAGAGAATCAAAACCAATTGTGGCTACTTCTAAAACTCAGTGTGTCTTGCAATTATGAGAAACCACTGTCTTGTCTTTTCAGTGCACACAGTGTTTACAAACAAAACATTTGATTCATTGCACTTTGCTTCAGAAGCCCAATTAAATAAAGTTAGGGAGTTGCTTGAGATCTCCATCTACTATGGGATTTTGGGATTAATTTCTCTTAAAAACTTGACAACATCTATGCTTTACATCACTGAGGTCTTGGTTATTACCTAAAACGTACAATTCCCTTGGTCTTTTATGCTCCCATTACTACATGAATTTGTCTTTTTTTTTTTTTTTTTCACTCTCTGGCCCCACATCCTCCCACTACATCCTTAGGAAAATAAACATACAGACCAAACTCCTGAGCCATCTGGAAAACTTGCTATCTAATAGACAAATGCTCTTACACATAATTGATCTCATTACTGAGAATTTACTCCATGCATTGTACCAAATGAAACTTCTTTACCTCTGAGGATGTCATTTACTCTGTGGCTTCTCAGGACTACTGACTCACTCACACTCTACATTCCTCAGTATTAGGATGTGAGTTTAGTCATCCTCAATTCAAAATGTCACTTTATAATCATTGATCTTTTTATGCTATGTAAATCTCTTACTCTTAATGTATATATTATTATCTAGGTAAAATCACTCCCTATCCGGGGCACCTGGGTGGCTCAGTCAGTTAAGCGTCTGCCTTCAGCTCGGGTCATGATCCCAGGGTCCTGGGATCGAGCCCCGCATCGGGCTCCCTGCTCGGCGGGGAGCCTGCTTCTCCCTCTCCCACTCCCCCTGCTTGTGTTCCCTCTCTCGTTGTGTATCTGTCAAATAAATAAATAAAATCTTAAAAAAAAAATCACTCCCTATCCAACTTCAGTACTTTAATGGAATCTATCAGGTGGCAAATAGTTGATTTTTTGAAAATGTTGAAATCTGAGTCATTTGCTCTAAGTCTTGCCATCATGATCAGGAATTTCAAATTGTGATGTGGATGAACTAATAATAACTCAGCATTCTTAATTCTCTACCTCTATTTATGTCAGCCAAACATCCAATTTCTATAGCCACAACTTGGAGTCTATAGGGGGTCATAATTATTTAACAACCAGTTCTCAGAAAACAGAGAACTCTAATTTGGGTCACTTAAAAGCTCTTTTAATATGAGACTCCTGGGTGGCACAGTTGGTTAAGCGTCTGATTCTTGGTTTTGGCTGGGGTCATGATCTTGGGTTCACACTCAGCGTGGAGTCCTCTTAAGACTCTCCCACTGCCCCTCCCCTGGGCTTGCTCACGTACTCTTTCTCTCTCTTTCTCAAATAAATCTTAGGGGGAGAAAGCTCTTTTAATTACTTGCCTTAAATCAGAATCTGTCATCCCTCTCATTTTTTGGAAACCATCACATAGGAACTCTTTCTTTATATGATCAACTAAATATAATCCCACTGCCAGGTCTCCTCATTCTCAGCCTGCTTGGAAACATAAATCTTATAATTTCTCCCTCTTTATCCAGCATTTTTACTCCTTTTGTATTAGATCCTTCCTTTTTTTTTTTTAAGATTTTTTTATTTACATCTGAGAGAGAGAGGGAGAGCATGGGGGCCAGGGTCAGAGGGAGAGGGAGAAGCAGCCTCGGAGCTGAGCAGGGAGTGCGATGCGGGGCTTGATCACAGGACCCTGGGATTATGACCTGAGCCAAAGGCAGACGCTTAATGACTGAGCCACCTAGGTGCCCCAATAAACAGCCTTTTTAAATATGACTTTGTTTTGGTGTGAGAACTCTCTAATCTAGATATATATATATAATTTAGTTTTTATTTAAATTCCAGTTTAACATACAGTATCATATTAGTTTCTGATGTACAATATAGTGATTCAGCACTTCCATAAAACACCTGGTGCTCATCACAAGTGTACTCCTTAATCCCCATCTCCTATTTAACCCATCCCCCCACCTACTTCCCCTCTCATAACCATCAGTTCCCTGTAGTTAAGAGTCTGTTTCTTGGTTTGCCTCTCTCTTTTTTTTTCCCCTTTGCTCATTTTGTTTCTTTAAATTCCAATTGGGCAGAAAACACGAATAGACATTTTTCCAAAGAAGACGTACAGATGGCCAACAGACACATGAAACAATGTTCATCATCACTGATTATCAGGGAAATGAAAATCAGTGAGACATCACTTGTCAGGATGGCTAAAATCAACAACACAAGAAACGACAGGTGTTGGCGAGGATGTAGAAAAGGGGAACCCTCTTCCACTGTTGGTGGGAATGCAAACTGGTGCAGCACCTATGGAAAACAGTATGGAGGTTCTTCAAAAATTTAAAAATAGATGGGCGCCTGGGTGGCTCAGTTGGTTAAGCGACTGCCTTCGGCTCAGGTCATGATCCTGGAGTCCCTGGATCGAGTCCCGCATCTGGCTCCCTGCTCGGCAGGGAGCCTGCTTCTCCCTCTGACCCTCCCCCCTCTCATGTGCTCTCTGTCTCTCTCATTCTCTCTGTCTCAAATAAATAAAAAAAATCTAAAAAAAAATTAAAAATAGAACTACTCTATGATAGAGCAATTGCACTAGTAGGTATTTACCCAAAGAATATGAAAATGCTAATTAAAAGAGGTGCATGCACCCCAAAGTTTATATCTACACTAGCCAAATTATGGAAACAGCCCAAATGTCCATAGACCTAGATATTTTTAAGGAAATTTTGTTAAATTTTGTTGGGATAAAGACAAATTAAGACACTATATTAATCTAGTTGCTGTAAGAGATGTCTCAAAATTTCATTAGCTTAAACATAAAACTTTATCCCCCCCCCCCAGTATTAATTCCATAATGAGTTTTTCTGATAGGCAGTAGAAAGCACATTTTTAAATAGTGATTCAAAGATCCTGGAGACCCACCATCTTCATTCACCCCATGATATCCAAATTACTCTGGATGTCAACATCCAGTGACAGACAAAAGAAGATAATAGAGAATGGGGAGATGGTCACTTCTATAAATAGAACATATCACTTCAATTTCTTAAGTGTCAGACAACTTCAGAAATTCTCCAAGATGAATTCTAGCTATGTCTCCAACAAGAAGATCAAGGTTTGTTAATCAAGTAGTAGTTTTTGTAGATGCTGTGGCAGAAACTGAAGGATAGTGTACCCAACTCCCCCTTTCTCATGTTTGCCACTGTGCAGAGGCCTTAATAGCTCAGTATCAGCTCTCCCATCATACATGTAGATTTGGTTCAATTGTCATCAATGTATCACAATCAAAGACTTGTGGAATTATTCTTATCTGCTTCTTCCCTCATATGTTAAACATTTATATGGTGGCTCAATCTGTCCTAGCCATCTGATGCCTCTGAAGATAAGGCCAAAAGAATCACGGATTTGTTGTGCCTGATAGCATTGTACTGTTAAAGGAGTAAATACCTACCTCTAGACTTATGTCAATAAATAGAATCTGATTGCCTTAAGACAGTCTTGTCAGGTATTTTATAACTTGCAGTTAAAACATTCTTAACAGATACATTTGCCATCTGGGATCTTACAATTTAGGGTGTTTTTTTGTTGTTCTTAGGCTATTATTTTGACAGTTAATGTTCTATGTATATTCTGTGTTCAGATTTAAATGAGGAAAATAATAAAATGTATATGTGCTTGCTATGAAATAGAAGAAGTGTGAAACTGTGGCATGCCTATGAACTTTAAGGTTTTTTAATTGTATTCTCTAAATTCTGTGGTCATTAACTTGGAAGTTTAATAAATAAACTTGAATAAATTCATGACTGAAATATAAAAGAGTACTTTTTTCTTTAAATATATCCTCTTATTTTAAATTTTTTATTTGTATAAAAAATTTTATATATGGTGACTTTTTAAAATCCCTCATCTGCTAATGGTTGATATGTATTGCTACCTACTTACTGATAGAGGAAATTATATTTTTAAAATTTTTGAGCAGGGGGCGCCTGGGTGGCTCAGTTGGTTAAGCAACTGCCTTCGGCTCAGGTCATGATCCTGGAGTCCCGGGATCGAGCCCCGCATCGGGCTCCCTGCTCGGCAGGGAGTCTGCTTCTCCCTCTCCCACTCCCCCTGCTTGTGTTCCCTCTCTCGCTGTGTCTTTCTCTGTCAAATAAATAAATAAAATCTTTAAAAAAAAATTTTGAGCAGGTGAGACATTCTGATGTTATGCAAAGCCAGAAACAGAAGTTGATTAAAAATGGAGACTAAATTTCCATTATGTCCTTTTACCCCAGCCACCTAGTTCTTTTTCCCAAGGTCAAACAATAATATCTGCTTCCTGTATATTATTTGCAAGACTCTATACTTATGTAAGCATTTGCTTATTATTTAAATACGTAACTTCCTTTACTATGGCAATTTCATATTTTCATCTGCATTGCCATTTATAGACATTAGAAGATAGAAGATACATTTCAAGTTATTGTTTAAAAAATAATTGTCAAACCTTTCTGTAGCTATGGATGTTTGCAATGTTTACAACTTCATTTTGGTTTCATTCATTCTTAGCCATACTGTATCACCATTGTGCATAATTTTATAATTTATTTTTGTAATTTGTATATGTTCTAGAGAAAACAATATGGATACTTTCACTGTCCTTGGTCACAAAAAATGGGACCTCAGACTTCCTCTGGAATGAGGGAAGTAGAATTTCGTTGGAAATTGCTGTAGGTGATGTTGGGATCAAACTGCTTTCTAACTGAACAGCCTTCCACTAACCCTTCTTATGTTACCTACTAACTCTTTGTCTCTAATTTCAAAAGGATATGTTGATAGCAGTTCCCAATCTTTTTGAGCGTTCTTCAGTGTAAAGCAACTTCCCCACTTGGGGTTTAGATTTCAGCTATTATACAGCTGCTTCCGGTTACCTTTTTTTTATCTGCTGCCTAGCTGCCAAGATTTTGTTGATGTTGTCATATCTCCAAAATCTCTATCACTGTAGTTTTATGCCTTAAAAATAGTTCTTTTCGCAATAACTATAGGGAGATTTCATGATGACACAAAATTAAATGTCTTTAATCTACTTCTTAACCTGGAACCCTAAATTAAGTTTCAAAGTATTTTCTCTCTCCAGTATTTAGAGAGATATAGGATAGTACAGTAGTTGGTCACATAACATGGTCTTCAATTTTACTATTTTATGATGTCTTGAATAGTTTCTAGTAAGTTGGAACTAAAAAGACCTAACATGGTTAAGAACATAGGTCTTCTCTTACATGTATAGGCTCTCTTTGTAAATATGAGCAAATACATAAACTGAAAAGCAGATATCCTTTGGTTTTATTTACATTGATCATGACAGAATGAAAACAAACAGGCAAAGTAAATAAATATATAAAATTATATTTTTAAAGCATCTAGCAATGTGGAAGAGGACAGAAACTAAATTGCAAAATGTGAAATATTTGTTTTGAATTAAGTATTGGGCTAATACATCTGGAACTTTAAGTCTACATTTACACGATCACAAAATATATGTTCATCATACTGTTGAAAAGAAGACCATACAATTATGGGACATCTTGTGAGGCCAGAAATTGAACTGGTTTATGTATTTGAAATGCAAGGAAATCAAACAAACAAAGCCTCTGTTAAGTGATTTTTAACTACATTAAAATCATGTTTTCTAATACCGTTTTCTCATGTTTAGATTATTAAAGAATTGGCCTTGCTATATCTCTTACCCATGAGAGTAAGTGAAACTACTGATGTCTATCAAGATAGCTAACATTTGTTTAATACTATTTAAGGAACTAAAATTTGATAACTTTGAAATGGTGACAACTTTGGTCAAAGAAAAGCTAAGTTGGAAGAAAAGTCTTGGTATTCTATTCACTTGTGAAACTGAATTGTCACAACTGATGGATTTTTATGGCTTCTGTGAGAAGAAAAATACCACATTGTGATGTCCCATTTGTTTCTGCATAGCATGCATAGTCCAACATTTTTATGTCATTCTGAATTTTTCTACTCCCATGAGAGTGGATCTCTATGAAATATTTTCAAGTGAACTTGTGAAAGTAAGGGAGAAAATTACAAAGATTTTAACTACATAATATTCACTGATTTCATTGACTATGTCATGGAAGAATTTATTCAAATCCAACAAAAGTTTCACTCCTTTAAAGATAAGACAATGACTGGGTGTTATGCACAAACAATGAATCATGGAACACTTCATCTAAAACTAATGATGTAATGTATGGGGATTAACATAAGAATAAAAAAAACCCAAAAAGATAAGACAATGGACACTTTCAGAACAATTTAAAAATAAAGAGTAAAACCTTTTTGTGGTACATTGGGTGGAATTCTATAGATGTATGAGTGACTTAAGGCCTTCCAAATTCAGATTCCTGCAAGTCACAATTATAAAATAGTGCTTTGGTCAAACTGGTACTCTATATTAAAATTACCCGAGAAAGAGAGCTATGCAAATTCTCCCATTAAATTTATCTGCAGGCAGAAATCTGCAGAAACCTGGAAACCCTAAAGAAAATTGTCGAAGGTTACTTTTGCTCAGATGACCTTAAAATTGAAACATGGATTTGCAATCCTTTCTTTGCTGACATGGACAGCAAATCAATGATGCAGACCTTGCCAAAAATGACCTCACTGACTTAAGGACAAAGGGAATGATGCTTCATGAGTTTCACTCAAGTCTTAGAGAATTTTGTTGTTCCTTGACACAGGCTTATCCTCATTTGTCAAAGTGAACTATGGGGAGTTTGATTCTTTTTCTATATGTTCTTTTGATTCAGGGTTTCAGCACTTACTGCCATAAAAATCAAAAGTGAAAAATTGATTGGAGATTAAATATGGTATTTTACCTTATGAAAGACCACTCAATAATTTAAATCATTTTTCAAGCTATTCAAGCACAATATTTTAGTTGAAATATATAAACAGAAATAAATTTGACTTTTAGATTTATGTTTGCAATTTCTTTTTCTTGGAAGTAGAAGGTAATTAATGGGCTGCCTCAACATTCTTAAGCTCTTTCCTGAATGTTTCCTATAACACCTAACCTTAAGCAAAAATTGTTACTTCACAAGATTCTGCTTTCTTGAGTCTCTTCCAAGTAAAATTTGGTCATTTTGTCAAAATACATATATATAGTCATATATGTTGAAAATATCATTTTCCTCTTCCCCTTCCTAAGCAGTATCTTTTTGAGACCACTGTCCTTTCAGGGTCTTAAAGATCAAAGACATGTTTGTTTATTTTTATTATTAAGTTTTATGTAACTTGTTTATATATCCTGCTCCCTTACACATTTTCTCAGTTCTTTTCTCACATTCTAGTCATTCTCCCCTGTAATGACTTTTGCTTCACAAACTAGAGTTTTAATAAATTTTTGTTTTTGTGAATGATCCATCCAAAATCCTGCCTTCTTGCTTTCTTGACCTCTTTCCAATGACCTTATCTTCTGTTTATCCAACACCCCCCTTTTTTTTTAATTTTGGCCATACAGTGGGGTTTATGATTAATCCAATTAATTCATATATCCCAATTTTTGACCATTCTATTTCTCTAACTTTCTGATTATCAAACACTTGAATAAAATTCTATTGCATATATTCTAATTAAATTTAAAAATCGAGTAAGGTAAGCATATTTCATTATAAAGTATAATACAAATTGGTTTAGCTTAAGAAAATTATAGCACAAAATTAAAATAGATTGTATTTTTAATGTATGAGTTCCATGTAACTTTCAAAAAATTCTGTGGTCCAGAAAAATTGTATTAGTCATGATTATATATGTATGCATGTATGAATATGTGTATTCATATATATATATATACACATTTACATGTCCATATACACACAAACACATATTCCATTTTTCATGAATTTGTGGATATTTTTCTCCATTGAAAATGAAAGATACTAGCTATTTACTCAATTTGTTATTTCCTCCAAATTTTTGATATCCCAAATAACAGGAGGGATGCTTTGTTTCCTTATAACCACAACAAACTGTGCCTGGCATATGCTCAGTAAAACCCCTAATTTTAAAGTAATAAATATTGAGGTCCTACTTAGGTTTTGAAATGGGAGATGATAAGCATTATCAGAATATGTAATTATTCTAAGTAGAAGAAGCCTGACTGGAAATAACAGTTGATAACAAAAAATGCTGACTGGAGAGAGTGAAAATAGACACAAGAGCAGAAAAATGTGAAAATATGCAAAACTGTAGCTAAAACTAAAACTGTAGAGGAAAAGCAATGTCAAATTTCATGAAAAGTATATTTGCATACCAGAAAAAAATAAGCCAACCAAAGTCTATCTAAACCATGCTTTCTTAACCTCCAGGCAGTTGTTAATTGGAATGAATAACTCTTGGCTGTAGGGTCTATAGTGTCTGTGCATTATAGGATGCTCAGCAGCATCTCTGACCTCTACCCACTAGGTGCCAATAACAAACTTTTCTGGTAGTTGTGACAGACAAAATGAATCTAGACATTTCAAAATATCCTCTGGGAGGCAAAATCACCATGGTTGAGAACCACTGATTTAAACAAAGGCACTATAAAGGATCTTTTTTTTTTTTTTGACTCTCAGAAGATGGCCTTTATTTTTTTTTTATTATTATGTTACGTTAATCGCCATACATTACATCATTGGTTTTGGATGTAGTGTTCCATGATTCATTGTTTGTGTATAACACCCAGTGCTCCCTGCAGTTCATGCCCTCTTTAATACCCGTCTCCAGGCTGACCCATGACCCCACCCTCCTCGCCTTTAGAACCCTCAGTTTGTTTCTCAGAGTCCATAGTCTCTCATGGTTCCTCTCCCCCTCCAATTTCCCCCCCTTCATTGTTCCCTTCCTACTATCTTCTTTCTTTTTCTTTTTAAATTTTTTTATTTTATTATGTTATGTTAATCCCCATACATTACATCATTAGTTTTAGATGTAGTGTTCCATGATTCATTGTTTGTGCATAATACCCAGTGCTCCATGCAGAACGTGCCCTCCTTAATACCCACCCCTTCTTGGTGGAGTCTAACTTCTTCTGCTCTTGAGAACAGTAAAGTTCCAATCTCTTTAGCCTTAACCTGCTATTGGATGTCAGTGACACTTAGGCGGCATAAGCAAGGGGACTTAGGAGAAAGAGATACCATTCTTTGGAAATTAGGAAAATAACAAGGCAAAAACAATGCAAAAAACCCACAGATTTTTATGAAGGTAAGTAAATATATGGCTAATAGAAAAAAAAATCAACTATATACCATACATAGTAATATAGTGTGCCCCCCAGACTTTAGAGATAAACAGTTGACCTTTGAACTACATAGGCGTTAGGGGTGCTGACCCCACACACAGCCACAAATCTCTGTGTAACTTTTGACTCCCCAAAAACTTAACTAATATCCTATTTTGATCTGGAAGTTTTACTGATAAACAATTGATTAGCACATATTTTATGTGTTATGTGTATTATATACTGTATTCTTACAATAAAGTAAGCTGGAGAAAAGGAAATGTTACTCAGAAAATAATAGAATGCATTTACAGTACTGTACTGTATTTATTGAAAAAAATCCACATAAAAGTGGACCCACACAGTTCAAACCCATGTTGTCCAAATGTCAAATGTATTTATTTTTTTCTTCTTTCCTTTTCAAGTACTTAGTATATACAATTTCAGTTGCTCTTTTTCTCAGGAAAAAAAATCAATTTTTTACAGTTTTGAAATGTAAAGATCTATGGAAGGCATTGCACAGCAAGCCTTACCATTTGCATTTCAATAGACGATTGAGAATTACTGTATAACTTTGCTCCTGCTGTTTTGTATTGATCATACACTACATGTTTCATTAGACTACCTTCAAAAACTTTATTCTGAATGCTTTATAGATTTGCTAATTTCAATAATTGCCCTGAGACTGTGACTCTGTAAGTGACTAAAAATATGTACCACAGGAAGGCAATGCTAGTCAGTGATTTGGTCATATTAACAGCTGAAGTTTGAAGACTCAGTAAGGCTTTAATGATTCATACTGATTAAGATCACTCTCTGAGTTGAACAATATGGATGGATTTTTGGTTTAAATGTATGTTGGTTTACTTAGTGTTTTTTTTTTTTTCGAGTATGCAATATGCATTCCATGAAATTTGGTAAATTTACTTTTAACTCTATCCATGACAATTGTAGCATAGCAAGAATCCTGTGAAGACATATGGAAAATTCACATTCTTGAGTTATAATAGAGCAGAATAGAGGAGGTTCTACTTAGACTCCATCCCAGGGACATAATTCCATTATATATTGTTCTTCCCTCTAAAGAGGACTTAAAATAAAAACCTGAGCATCAGTCTTTTAACAAGATACCAATTTGCTTTTCCCACATAATTTAAGCAAAGAGATGTAAACATTCGCCTATATTAGGTTATTTCATATTCTGTTTGACTCACTACTCATTCAGTTTTATATTTATAGACAAACTGATGTGAAAACACATTGATTTATTAATGTAATTATTATTTATCACTTCCTAAGGAAATATGATTTCCATAAGATGCTATATAACATCTCTGTGGACTGAGAGTTTTCAGTCTAAATACTACATTTTTATTTATTTACATTCTTTAATAATTTGTTTCACTTGTTTAAAGCTGTGAATAGACCAAAAATGTTTGTTATCTGTGGTTCTTTAAAAATTGCAAAATGGCATATTTAATTTGTGCTAACAAGAAAAGGACAATTTTCTGGCTGTCAAATAATGAATATGGTATATAAATTCAGTGAAGTAATGTAGGGGTAATATTAAAAGAAGAAATTTAAGGGGCGCCTGGGTGGCTCAGTCAGTTAAGCGGCTGCCTTCGGCTCAGGTCATGATCCCAGGGTCCTGGGATTGAGCCCCACGTCGGGTTCCTTGTTCAGCCAGGAGGCTGCCTCTCCCCTGACTGCCATTCCCCCTGCTTGTGCTTGCTTTCTGTCTCTCTCTGTGTCAAATAAATAAAATCTTTAAAAAAATTGAAAAATTTTTAATTATTTAAATTATTAATAATAAAACTCATTAGGTAAATACTAAAATATCTGAAGCACCTAATCCTAATATTCCACGATCTTTTTCCCATATAGACTTAAAACTAAAAAGAACTAAGCTTACATTAGAAGTATTTTTTTCTATTTAACAGTGATATTGTCTATATAGTTGAGACATTTTTGGAGCCATGACTTCATTTAAATGTTATAGACAACTTGTGAACAATAAAACATTAGCCAATAGATTGGTGAATTTGCCTTTTTTTTTTTTCTGATCAGGTCTTTATATGATTTGAATTAGCATAAAATGAGTAACCATAAGAACTTTACCACATGAAAAAATGAATTTCAAATTTTTATTTTCTCTCCTGAACATTGATGTTCTCCACTGCTACCTATGGTTCGTTTAATGTTAGTTTTGTTCTTAAATAAGCTTACTTGTGAAGATAGGAAACTGGAATTTTTTCTTCTAATAAGTTTTATAGGATCGAATGTCTTGATTGAATAGTCCTGTATCTTTCATGTGATGATATAAATGGTAGAGAAAGGTAGATCAATCATGTTCTTTTATGAAATTGATACTGTCCTGAGGTTATAGCTTTACTGAAGCTTTTGGTGCTGTTAGTTAAAAGCAAAACTTAACTGTAAGACTAAGAATGTTGTGGCTGATTACAGGACTACAGCATGTAACATCACTGGTGTAGCCTCTCTGATAATGTTAGAAAAGCAGGGTGGGGACAGCTGTCTGAGACTTCACAAGTTTGAACTGACATACATGCATTCTGACAGTACATTAAATTATGTGTTATTTTGTATGGTTATGTTCTTACCTAAATTGCTAATTGTTAAATATGTCATATTTGAAGAGTTTTCTTCCCCTCCTGCTGTTTGATCACATTAAGAAGTCATTATTCTTTGTTTATGATCTCAGTCTGTCGATGAAAGTGTCTACTGTGTCAAAAGCAAGATTATATGCAGGATTTTTTCAGAATAAGCAGAAAGAAACAAGTTAGTAAGCAAAAATATTTTATAATAATGAATAGTATATTTATTAATATAAAACAGAACCAAGTTACCATTCACACATTCAACAAATCTACATTGTTCATACTAAATTTTCATAGATGTTTGGTTGTGATAATGTAACCATAGTTATGTAAATCATAAACAACTGGGGGATGATTAATGAAGGATTATGGAAACTGCTTAAGCTATTTTTTCAACTATTCTATAAATCTAACAATAGATGAAAAAAATTTTAAGTAAAAACATTTGAGATTGGGGCGCCTGGGTGGCTCAGTCATTAAGCATCTGCCTTCGGCTCAGGTCGTGATCCCGGGGTCCTGGGATCGAGCCCCACATCGGGCTCCCTGCTCTGCGGGGAGCCTGCTTCTCCCTCTCCTGCTGCCCCCACTTTGTTCCCTCTCTCGCTGTGTCTCTCTCTGTCAAATAAATAAATAAAATCTTTAAAAAAAAAACAAAAAACATTTGAGATTAAAATTCTTAGCATACCAATAATTATTTGCCTAGAGAACCCTAATATTTCTGAGAAATACCACAGAATGGTTTTGTGTGTATATATTAGTCTATATATATTAATATATATATATTATATATATGTATATATACATATATATATACACACATATATATACATATATATGTAATATATATATATATATATTAGTCCACTCAGGCTGCCATAACAAAATACTACAGTACTACAGACTGGGTAGATTAAATAACAGACATTTATTTTCTCATAGTTCTGGAGGCTAGAATTCCATGGTCAAGGTGCCATCAAGTTTGGTTTCTGGTAAGGGCTCCTTTCCTGTCTTGTAGATCACCACTTTCTCACAATGTCTTCACCTGGCCTTTCCTTTGTGTGCATGCAGTAAAAGAGCCCCCTCTTTCTGATGTCTCTCTTTTTATAAGGACATAAATCCCACAGGGTTAGGGTCCCACCCTTATGACCATATTTAACCCGAATTGCCTCCATGAAGGTCCTATCCCAAAATACAGACACATTGACAGTCAGGGATTCAACACAAGGATTTTGAGTGAACACAATTCAGTCCATAATAACATACATACATGCATATATACATTCAGTGTGACTTTGAATTAGGTCGCCAAACTGGTGAATACTTTAATCTCAGTTTAAACCTTTTCTGGTTGAGAAAGGGCTTTGGGACTTAACACTTTGCAAATTATTTAGGCAATATTTATCATGTATCCATTCCATTTTTGACATGCTGAATTGCCCATTAGCCACATGGCCTCTTCAATTTAAGATCAGTTCATTCTTGGCCACATCAGGGACACAGGAATTTAAGAAAAACAAGTTTTGGGTTTTTTTTTGTTGTTGGTGTTGTATTTCTTTCTGGAGCTCAGGCAAGTAATTGGTAGGAAAGTTTCTCTGTTTTTTACCCAGAAACAGAAAGCTGCATGAAAAAAAGAGGTCATAGAAAGGCTGAGTTCAGCAGACTTCTTGGACCAGCCTTTACAAAGGACAGCAGAATAAAAAACCACTAAAAATAAATTAATTAATTAAATAATAAATAAAAATTTAGATTTAAAGGTATCTCTTATGCTTTATTCACAATGAAAGAAAAAAGAATCATTTCAGTAACTAAGGAGTCATTCTCTTGATTTACAATATCCTAACCCACATATCCCCAAAATTATGCTTCAGAAGTAAATGTATATATCCGTTTTGGAAATAGAAAAGAGAAATGTATATTCCTTTTGTTTAGTTTGCTCGACATAACACCATAGAATATTCAGATATATAGTATGAATCCTATATGTTTTATTTTCTATTTTGTGTTTCATGTGCAGATAATGGTGTGTTAAAATCTTCAAATGCCTTTGTGTACTTTGTATATATCTCCGAATTTCAAACACTTTCTGCTTAATATACTTTAATGCTCTGTTATTTGGCTCATAAAATTTTATGACTATGATACTTTCATTGTAGATGGTATTTTATATCAGTATACTATAACATTCTCTGTCCCACTGAATGCTTTTTTGCCTTATTTACACCTTGTCTTAAATTAGTATCCCAACCTCTAATTTTATCCATTTTCTTTATACATCTTTGCTCATTCTTGTACCCTTAAACTTTATCAATTTGTTTTGGAAACGCTTTTAGGGTACAGCAAATAGTTGATATTATTTTATTATTAGTCATTATGACACTATATTTTTCTTTGCATTTTATTGGGGGTAAATCATTGGCATGTATTGTTATAACTAATGTGATTGGTATTGTTTATTTTATATTATTTTTGTTCTGCTTGTATAGGTATTTAAGTGTTTTTTTTGTGACTGCTTTGCTTTTGCTTATGACTAAGTGATTAGTTACAAAGAAAATGGACATTCTGTTTTAATTTCATAAGCTTTCTTTTCATTAGTATCTGCCTCATGTATTTTTCATATATTTACTACTAACTTTTCTATGCCCTGCCTTAGCAAAATTATACATTCACATTTTCAAAATAATATCACAGTCTCTGCCATTTAACTAGAGAAAATAGTACATAAGCATTCCTTGTAACCACAAACTTATTTTAATTTATTTCTATCATTTTATGTGCTTCTATTTTCCTTGATTTTTCTATGCTTCATTTGTTCTACTTTATTTCCTTATTTTGGATCATGGGTGTTTTTCACCTTTTCCTTTTAGTAGTAGAAAAATTATTTTCTTTTTAATTTTTTAGTGAATACTTTTTTTTTAAAGATTTTATTTTTAAGGTATCTCTACACACAATGTGGAGCTCTAACATACAACCCTGAGATCAAGGGTCACATACTCTACTGACTAAGCCCAGTCAGGCACCCTTAGTTTTTTTAATGAATACTCTTAAACTGTTGTTTAAAAGCCTAACTTAAAAAAACACAACAACTTAATATTAAAAAATACCACTTCCCTACTTCCTAAAAGTAGAAAAATCTTAGAGCATGAATTCTGATTTCATGAGTTTATACTAAGTGTGATCAACTTAAACTTGTAACAAATTAGTTATAAATTCAAGCAATCAGTACTTTTGTGGATTAACCTATATTTTTACCACTTATTTCTGTCAACATTTCTCCTGAAATGACTTTTTTTTCTAAAGTTACATGTGTTTTTTTCAGTGATAAACACTATCTTTTACTTGTCTAAAAAGAGTATTAAAATTGCCCATATGTTTAAATCATAGTTTAGCTGAGTACAAAGTTGTGGTTTGACAACTATTTATTTTCATAGTACTTTGATGGTAAAACTGTTTTTTCCTTACTCTTGAGAAAAGTTTTCATTTTACTGTGATTTCTACGTAGTAAATCGTTCCCCCATGACTGCTTGGTTTTTATATTCAAATACACTGTTGTTGTTGGTTTTTTTTTTTTTTTCAATAAAAGTGCAAAGTTATTACTCATAGGTCAAAATCAATATCACTTACGGAATTTTTAACTGTTCAGTTTACCTTTTGATGATTGTGGATACATTGTAATCATGCCAATAAATATAGATAAGAGTTCCATCACTATTTTATTAACATTATGTTAAGTGAAAGAAGATAAACCAAAATCAATATATTATATAATTTTATTTATACAAAATTCTAAAACAATAGAAGCTTATCTGTGGACACAGGAATGAAAAAGTGGTAGTCTCTGTGAACTTTTGAATAAACTAGAGGAAGACACAGTGGATGTGTTTTGGATAATGGCAACACTCTAGTTCTGTGTGTGGCTTATACAATTATGCAATTCTCAGAGGTCATTTAACTGAACACATAAAACCTGTGTAGTTTATTGTATTTAGATTATACTTCCTTACCATATTTACATTATACTCCCAAACAAATAAGAATATATGTGTGTGTGTGTGTGTGTGAATAAAATGTAAATGTGCATATATATATATATACAATGTAAAGCAAGCAACAGACTGGGACAACATATTTACCATATATTCATGGCAAATCTTGCATACAGACTATATAAGGAATACATAAAACCAATAATAAAATGAGAGAAATTCTATAAAATATAGACACAAGATTTGAATAGCTATTTCACAAAAGAAGATAAAAAAATATTTTAAAAGGTGCTCAAAATCATTAATCATTTGATAAAGGCAAATTAAAAGTACAATGAGATACCATTTCACACCCACTAGAATGGTCACAATTAGTCTTACAACACATAATACTGACTAGGAGGCAAATTTAGTAGTCTGGAATTTATACTGGAATTTATATTCATTGCTGGTGGGACTACAAAATTGTACAATTTTGGAATACAATTTGGTACTTTATTTTAAAGTACAATATACATTTAATCTTTGTTCCAGAAATGACATTTCTACATATTTTCCAAGAAAAGTAAAAATTTATGTTAAACAAATGTTTATGGTAGTTTTACTTATAATTACTTCAGGCTGGAAACCATCCAAATGTCCACCAACAAAGTAATGGATAAATAAGTTGATGACTAAAATCATGTAAGTGGTTGCATATTGACAGAGGTTGGGAGGGGTTGACTGGAAAGAAACACAAGACGTTTTTGGGTGGTAGAAAAGTCTTTTATTTGGGTTGATATTTGCAAGGCTTATGAATGTATCAAAACTCAACCAATTTTACTCTCAAAATATTTATATTTAATTTTTTATTCATTTGAAAATAATTGAAAGATGATACTTTATGTTTTTTGAGTCTATTTATTGCAACTTTATCACATAGTAATAAATGTCGTTTTGTTGTTGTTGTTAATACATTATTTAGTCTCTGGTGGAACTATTTTTTTTTTAATTTTAATTCCAGTGTAGTTAACATATAGTGTTATATTAGCTTCAGGTGTTCAATATAGTGATTCAACAATTCTGTACATTACTCATTGCTCATCAAGACAAGCGTCCTCTTAATCCTCTCCACCTGTTTCACACATCCTCCCACCCACCATCATCTGGTAACAATCAGTTTGTTCTCTATAGTTAAGAGTCTGATTTTTGGGTTTCTCTTTTTTTTTTCTTTTTTCATTTGCTTTGCTTCTTAAATTCCACATATGAATGAAATTATATGGCATTTGTCTTTCTCTGACTGACATATTTTGCTTAGCATTATATTCTCTAGATCCATCCATGCTGTTGCAAATGGCAAGATATCACTCTTTTTTATGGCTGAGTAATAGTCCATCACATATCTGTCCCACTTCTTTTTTTTCCCATTCATCTATTGATGGACACTTGGGCTGCTTCCATAATTTGACTATTGTAAATAAGGCTACCATAAATACAGAGTTGCATATATCCCTTTGAATTAGTGTTTTTGCATTCTTTGGATAAATACCTAGTAGTGCAATTTATGGATCATAGGATAGTTCTATTTTTAACTTTTTGAGGAACCTCCATACTGTTTTCCACAGTGGCTGCACCAGTTGGCATTCCCACCAACAGTACCCAGTGTTCCTTTTTCTCCACATCCTTGTCAACACTTGTTGTTTCTTGTGTTTTTGATTTTAGCCATTCTGACAGGTGTGAGGTGATATCTCCTTGTGGTTTTGATTTCATTTCCCTGACGATGAGTGATGTTGAACATATTTCATGTGTCTGTTGGCTATCTGTATGTCTTCTTTGGAGAAATGTCTGTTTATGTCTTCTGCCCATTTTTAATTATTTGTATTATTTGTGTGTGTGTGTGTTGAGTTCTATAAGTTCTTTATATATTTTGGATACTAATCCTTTATCAGATATGTCATTTGCAAATATTTTCTCCCATTCAGTAGGTCTTTTAGTTATGTTGGTTGTTTCCTTTGCATACAGAAGCTTTTTATTTTGATATAGTCCTAATAGGTTTTTTGTTTTGTTTTTGTTGTCTTTGCTTTTATTTCCCTTACCTCAGAAGACATATCTAAAAGGAAGTTGCTATTACCAATGTCAGAGAAATTATTGCTTGTGCTCTTATAGGACTTTTATGATTTGAGGTCTCACATTTAGGTCCTTAATCCATTTTGAGTTTATTTTTGTATTTTTTTAACCTGATTTAGGACATTTAGACACTTATATAAGATTCTACTACACATAAAACCTTTTGAATTAGTGTTTTTGTATTCTTTGAGTAAATAGCCAGTAGTGAAATTACTAGATCACATGGTAATTCTATTTTTAATTTTTTGAGGAAACTCCATACTCTCTTCTATAGTGGCTGTACCAGTTTGCATTCCCATCTGGTGAAATTATTTTGATGAAAGTAGTAGGAATATTTGTAGTAAAACAATACACACTAATAAGCATAACCATTTGCTATTAGCTAATTCACATTAACTACCTAATAACCTTTACATACTTGAATATATTTGTATACTTATACATGAACAGCTAAATTCAACAATTTATTTTACAGATATTTCACTTTGGAGATATCATTTTCTATGATAATTTTTAAGTTAATTATACTAATCTAGTAGTCTAGATGATATATTTTGTTTTTTTTCACCAATTTAAATAAAACGTATTTAAAAAGCATTTGGGGCATTCATTTCCAATAATACTGATTTGTGTTGTCTTCTAACAAGTTGTTTTCAGAATGACATAAAATAGAAATATCTAATAAAAATTATCTCCATAATAAAACAGTATAATACAATTGACACTTCAACATAATGAGATTAAAAATTTCAAAATGAAGATGTGTTGCTTTGCTAAGTTAAGCTAATGACTGTTGCCTTGGGAGTAATCATTGCTGCCTTCAAGGTATTTATCACCGAGTAGTTAGTTTTGTTTTGGCGTGGTTTGGTTTTTAAATCACTGAAAGTGTTAGATTAGTAAATTTTAGTGTCATTTGCAGAGTTGTGAGTTTGATTTTGAATTGTACTTTGAAATTGTAACCATCTGCTAAGTTTTTATTTCACTGACTCTGGAAAGGCTTAAGGATTTGCCAAGACCAGTTCTCAGACAACCCATTCTCATAGATCTATTCTATTCATAAATGATTTAAAGATTCCCAATTTATGTCTCAAATCAGCACTTTGTAGTTGGATTATTTGCCATTAAATAATCTTATATTAGATGATTTTTTTTCTTTTCAAAGATTTAGTAAAAGAACATTTAGCACAAATCCATTTTATTTATTGTAATCTCCAGTAATGTCCCAACTAGGTAAGAATCTTCTTCTGAATATTTTTTATTAGAAAACTAAGATAATATAAATGATTGATCTCACTGTTGATTAATGGAAGTACTGCTAAGGAATACAAACATTGCTGATTAACTTATACATAAATAATATATAGTGTGATACATTAAATTACCCACAAAAATAAATAATAAATCTTAGTATTTAACAATATTATAAAAATATTGCCCAATATTAATTTCAAGATATGTTAATAAAATGGACTTTTAACAAAATGAAGTGTATTGTTTGTCATTCTTTAACAATGAAGGAGATTGATTATAGATTACATGATCAACCCTTAGAGATGATCATTTGTCATTTTTTTAATTATAAAAAAATGGCCAACTCATCAGCATTTTTGGCACTGCATTTGTTGCAATATTAAAGCAAACTCATAGGAGGTGATTTTGAAATTCTTCAACGATGAGGAAAACATTTTAGTATAAACAAAAGCCAAGGGTCAATATATAATGAAATAGGTATACTGTGCTGGGATTCAAAAGCAAAAATGGGTGAATTTTGGATACATATGTTAAAAATAGAGCATCAGCTACGGTGTGTGTGTGTATATACCCTCAAAGCAGTATTGCATTTATTAGCCAAATTTACATAAAATTTAATTATCTTTTATAATGCTTCAAAAATATAAGAGCCAATTTGTTATCATGGCAGAGCAGGCCACTGATTTAATATAAGAATATATGTTAGAGTAACTTTTTAAATTATCACCAAATCCCTTTTTCCAAGGCTAACCAGGATGCTTTAGGATGACGACAGAATGGAAGTAGACACCTTCAATGGTGAATTTGACAGTGGGTCAAATTTAGCTGGCTGCCCATGAAATCCACACTTAGAAGTTTAATGTGTGAATAGCCGCATTTCACATGAATGCACTCTCTGCTCCCTGCATTTATTTTCCAAGTTGAGGGAAAGAAAGAAAATGCCATGAGTATGTTCTTTTTTTTTTTTAATCCTGCTTAACAGAAAAATACTGTAATAAATTTTTAAATGGGTTTAATGATTAACACCCCCCCCCATCTGTGTATACTTGAAGAAAAGCAGTGGTGTCTCTTATATGGTAAAATATATTTCCTGAGCAAGTTTTTCAGAACAATATTGACATAGACTTACCAAATAATAAAATCTCCCAATTTGATGAAATTTCAAGTAGAAAAGGGATTAGGATTCCCACATACTATATAATTATAAATAGGCAAAGGAAATCATAGTGTCAAAAATCATTCAGTTTTTTTTTTTTCTTTTTTCATGGTAGGAATAGAATAATTAAATCATTTTTGAAAATACCTTTTAGCATTGACACTGTTTCTTTGCATGTCTGATACCAAATCAAAGACTTTTTAATCTTTCGAAGTATCCTGGCAATAGGAAAGAGGGTCAGATTTTTGAAATTTCACTTACTTTTAAACTTTCTCTGTTTTGTTTGAGCCATAGGAATTGTACAAATGTATAATCAGGATAGTTTGTTTTTTTTTTTCCAAATTATCCAAATGTACCTTTGGAATCTTATTATTTTTGCCAGAACAGCTCCTGATGCTAAAATATGAAATGAAGCAAAAAATACAAACTGAAATGTTTATATTTTGAGTAGCTTTCAGTTGATAACAATGTCCTCTTTCTCATTGCACTCAGTCCCTGAGGAAGCAAGAAGTGCTGGTGAATGTTTTTTAAAGGAAAGAGGGTACAAAGTGCTGACCATTGTGGATGAAGGAAAGAGAATAAAACTGCACTTCAAAATAAACCTAAAAATGTGATAAGGAAAAGAAAATGCTGAGTAAAGTCTATCAATAGTTTGGCATTTATTGTTAGATGGTGATATAAGAAATCCTGCACTTAAAACATAGGGAAAGTAATTTGTCTTGGTATAAGGATCCTAGAAATTATAACTTAGTTAAGAAATTTAGTTATTCCAAATGCTAGTTATTCCAGTTTTCTAAGTTATGAGACAATAAATGTATTCAAGCTCTATGAGCCAACCTTAGTGATATTCAATCACAAGTTATATACATGTTTAAAAATAATAGAATAATGATTTGAATTTTCAACATTTATTTTATAAGGCAAGACGTATATAAAGATAGAGCATTTAAGTTGATCTTAGATTTTATTTTACATCAGTTACATCAAACTTGTGTGGCATTCAAGTTATTGCCAGATAAAAGGTTTTCATATTTTAGAAGTTGTCTACCAACATTCACATTTTTGTTCTTTCCTTTAGCACTGACTATCTAAACTGTTTCAAATAGAATTCACCATCTCTACGAACTTAGCTGCTAGTAAATTTTCCTAACATTTGTTATTTGTGGGTGGAGGTGTCCTCTTTGTTAATTTGGGTTATGACCCCCAAGAGAAATGGCTGTAGTGCATTAGTCTTTCAGGGTGCTTCCCAGTTAATGAGAAGACAACTCCTCGTAAATATTCCTGAGCTCTTCAATGGCTTCTAACCACTCAATATTCTCCCAAGCTGATGAAACATAATGTTTCCCCCTAAATCTAATGGTGAGCCTAAGGGTATTGGAATCAGGAGAAAAAAGGAGGGGTGCAGGAATAACTGTTAGAGTTGTCTAATTAGTGATGGAAAAGTGGAGATCACTGCTAAAGTGTACAATTTCAAAATAGTATTTAAAAAATATCATTGGTCATACCTCTGGATTTGCTAGAGCATCAAATCATTGCTCTGAAAATTGATTTTAAAAGGAGGTGGGTTACCAAACACCCTAGACTTCCCAAATGTAGTGTCTTTTAAGATCCAAAAGTACTCATGAGAAAAACTTCCACTTTCCAAAATAATTATTTCTAAGAGATGTAGAAAAGAGGTAAAATTCATATATCCCCATTTTCTACCCCCCCCCCAAATAAATAATCTAAGAAACAATCATTACTGTCTCCAAAAATCATTAGGTAGAAAATTGATGTGGAATTTTGTCATGGATGAACTGAATCGGTAATATCAGAAAGCCACTGATCAATCTATTGAGTAAAGTAAGTAGACATTATGTGCCTCCAGATATGATGCTTTAGGAAGCACAGAATAACACCTAATTGAATCTGAATTAAATCTAAGCCTCTGGATCTGATGACCAGTTTATAGAAAATGCATAAAGCAGAGAAACAATTAAATAGCATAAGAATAAACTCAAACCATATGTGGAAAATTCCAGAGGATAAATGATTGGATATCTTATCAGATAAGTAAAAATTGGACAGAAGAATAATAGTTATAGACTAAGGAGACTTAAAAAAAAAAAAAACAGATCAACCAAATGCTATGTGTGAATATTTTTGAAATACTGGTTGTTTTTTTTTTTTGGAATACTGATTTTTTAAAATTAACATATAATGTATTATTTGTTTCAGGGGTACAGGTCTGTGATTCATCAGTCTTACACAATTCACAGCACTCACCATAGCACATACCCTCCCCAATGTCCATCAGCCAGCCACCCCATCCCTCCCATCCCCCTCCACTCCAGCAACCCTCAGTTTCTTCCCTGAGATTAAGAGTCTCTTATGGTTTGGCTCCCTCTCTGGTTTCATCTTGTTTCATGTTTCCCTCCCTTCCCTATGATCCTCTGCCTTGTTTCTCAAATTTCTCATATCAGTGAGATCATATGATACTTGTCTTTGTGGTATATATATATATATATATATATATACAATGGAATATTATGCAGCCATCAAAAAACTGAAATCTTGCCATTTGCAATGATGTGGATGGAACTAGAGGGTATTATGCTAAGTGAAATAAGTCAAGAGAAATAAGTCCATGAAATACTGTATCTTAATATATTCCAGAAAAAATATTTTTAGGACTATCAAGGAAATTGGGAAACTATAGCTGATATTTTAGAAGTATTGCTAATGTTGTTTTTGTACTAACTGTATAGTGTTTATACAAAAAAATGGAATTCTTTGGTTGGGGTTGTATTTACTTTAAAATATTTTAGCCAAAAATAGGCAAAAGATAGGATGCTGGAAAAGATATGGGGGAGAAGCAGAGAGACAGAGGGCTGGGGAAAGAGTTAGGGCAAGACAATATGTGAGAAGGGTGAGACAAGATTAGCAAAATAAGAACTCCTAAGGCTTGCTGAAGTGTACCTGAGAATTCATTATACTGTCCTGTCTGTTCTGTGCATATCTGAAAAATTTCCATTAAAAATATAGTGTGATGTCCATACTTTAAAAACATTTCAAAAAATGTCAGAAATTAATTTATAATTGATTGGAGATAAGTATAAAGTAACATACCAGAACCGCAAAATAAAGATAAGTTGAAATGCATACGAAGGTGCCTTGATAGCAGTTTTGTCATATTTTTGATAGTTTTGGTTATGATATGTAAGAAGAAGACTAGCTCTACTGGATTTTTTTTCCCTAGCAAATTAAATAAGTCTTTTGAATGACTTAGTTCTATGAATTCTTGTATGCAGATTCTTTTTTCCATAGACCTAGCTATAAACTTCCCAGGCTGATCAACCTGCACAGTATACCTAGAGAGAGTTGGTTGGGGCCTTTTCCTTGTCCTCCTTTGTTTATGGCATTGCTTCCAAGCAGCGGAGTTGAGACGTTAGACATATATGGCCAGAGAGTCAGGGACTGAGGGACACAGACTGATGGAGCAGCCATCTTCTCTATCACTTACTGTCACCATCACAGAGAGAAAAGACATTATCTCAGCGGGCCTCATATTGGCCACTAAATCCCTGGGCTGGAAGTGACACAGTATATCTCATTAGTCGGATGCAAGTACATTAGGAAGTACAGTCCTACCAAGTACCCTGAACAGGGGAGAATCTGACTATTGGTAGCAATCATTTATGATCCTCACACCCAATCCCCACAACACACACAAGTATGTGTATAGATACCCACATCCGTAAAGACTTTTCCATCGTGAACCATAATCCATATGTCAGGATTTAGATTGCTTTTGTATTCTCTGAGAATTATCTTTTTAACCAAGACTATCTTATGATTGTGAATAGAAGGTAATGTTACCTGATTTCAATTTTATATGACTGCATTAATCTTTCATTAGCATTAGCTAGCATCATATAAAATAAAATCATTTCATAAGAAAGTGAGTAAACATAACAATATTGTTTAAGGGTTTTTATTCACTTAAAAATCACTTAATAGCTACAGGTCAATATATTTTTCAAAAAAGTACCACTATGTGCCCTCAGATGGATGTTGAGATCAAATTCTGCAGGCTGTTACATTTTTCCCCCAAATATCCTATGTATCATTTCAGATCCGATATAACAAGGGCTTTGGTTAGTATGGATGATTATACCATTACAATTTAGTTAATTATTACCTGTCATTTACTCTGCATGAAAGGCCATGTCTCTATCGGCAGCCTGGATAACCTTGAATCAGCTTCAAGGGCTCTCCTGTTTGGAGTGCTTTAAATTTAAGGCTGCTCTTGTGTAAGAGTTAATACAGCTGACTTTTCTTTTTTCCTTTTTTTTTTTTTTAAGATTTTATTTATTTATTTGAGAGAGAGAGTGAGAGAGAGAAAGAGCACAAGAGGGGGAAGCGGGAGAGGGAGAAGCAGACTCCCCGCTGAGCAGGTAGCCGGATGCGGGACTCGATCCAGGGACTCCAGGATCATGACCTGAGCCGAAGGCAGTCACCCAACCAACTGAGCCACCCAGGCGCCCTACAGCTGACTTTTCTATGACTGTTTCAATGTGGATAACCCCATCATGATAAAATCTCTTTTAAGTCTAGGGATTTTTAATAGGCCTGGAATCACAGAAATTTATTGTCTACTTTAACAAAACTTAATTGGATATCTGGAAACCCCAGAAAAGAGAAAGAAAATGACAGATATATTTTCAATGTAAAACTCAGAAACTGAGACACATGGCATGTTTCTAAGCAAAGCAACACTTGCTTTGCAAGATTACAGATAATCTTTTGGGCCTGGACCTGTCTCTATTATGAATAAGTTATAATGTAAAGCAGTGGGAGAGACTGGAAAAGTTCAGAACACTTGTTTATCTCAGATTCTACCACTTGATATCCATGTTACGTTATTCAAATTATTCTTTTCAGTTCTTCCTCAGTGGCCCTGGAAAAAGAAGCTTTTCTCACACAGAGATGCATTATGCAGCTCATTCTTCAAGAAAGAACACATTTCCCTAACTGCTAGACTTGCAGTTTGCAAACACACTTCATTTGCCCGTCAGCGACTGCCTCAACTGAAGAGAGATTCTTTCTTAGGGTTACCCTCCTGGAGGTGGCTCACATCCACAGACAGACAGAGGGAGGATAAAGGCTTCATCTTTTCAATTACATGCTCCTGATGGGATATTTTAACTCAAGCTTTCCATAGGGTCAGCTGAGGTTGTCACCAGGGCTTGCACAAGAGTTGGACCTCTCTCTCAATCCAGCTCCACCTCCCCATGCCCTAAATCAGTGCTGATGCCAAGAGTACTCATTAATAAATATCTTGTACCCCAGCCTTTCATCAGATACTGTGCCCCGGTGAACCCAACCTGCAACAGTAGTGAAGATCACATCAGATAACCCAGTGTAGATCTTTGATAAAATAAGCACTATGAAAAACTAAGAAACATTCTGATAAATATCTCTTAATATAGCCATTTGCCTTTAACCAGGAGCACCTAAAGGAATCATTTCAAACTTCTTCATACAGTCTTAATGGTAATTGTAAAATCTTGAGTCCATAGTATTTGGGAGGAAATTTTATTTAATTTTCCATGGGTCATTCTGAAATATATTTTTCTATTTCAAAATAACATAACCCTGGGCGCCTGGGTGGCTCAGTTGGTTAAGCGACTGCCTTCGGCTCAGGTCATGATCCTGGAGTCCCTGGATCGAGTCCCGCATCGGGCTCCCTGCTCAGCAGGGAGTCTGCTTCTCCCTCAGACCCTCCCCCCTCTCATGTGCTCTCTGTCTCATTCTCTCTCTCTCAAATAAAAAAATAAATAAAAAAATAAAAAATAACATAACCCTATTTATTAGCAAAGATGGTGATATGTTACATTATTAAGTTGAAAGGCTGTATTAATGCCTGGTAATAGTACTATTACCATTGTGCTTCATGCCACATGCCACATACATTTAGCACATGTCACATACATACCACCACAGACATAACACTACATATACTCTTTGAAAGCATTTCATATTTTATAAGAAAATATAGTATAATCATTATTTTATAATTAAAAGAAAAATAATAATGGCCCCAAGAGCTGATCCCTAGTGAATTATAACCCAATATAACTCTAAGGTATGGTGTTAATAAATAGTTAAATTGTGAGGGATAAACAATCAACAACAACGAGAAGCAATCCAGTTTTATTACCTCAAGAATAAAATCAGGGGTTTTGCCTATGCACAATTTTCCGATTTGCTTACTACAATTTTGCATATACAATTTTACCACTTTTGCCCTCTGTGTATGAGGTCCTCCAGGAACCATATTTCCAAAAGTGCAGAAGCTTTCAAGTTCATCATCTTTTAAGTTTCTTCTCCCTAAGGCTACCTCTTGATGTTGACAGGTAGGAGAGATTTTTTGGTTTTGTTTTGTTTTGTTTTTTTCTAAGGAGGTTCAGTTTTCTTACTGACACAGAATTCCCAGTGACTCAGTGACGTTTTAGGCAAGCTGCTGCCTGAATGTTAATATTTTGGTGAAGTGGGATAGTCCAAATGCTAGGTTTGGACTAGAAACCTGGATGAGAAACCTAGCTTGGCCACTTCTACAAACCTCCTCTAGCTTATCTATAATGGGGAATCTTGCTGTGTCTCTCTTAGAACTGTTACCCTGATTTTTTTTTTAATTTTATTTATTTATTTGACAGAGAGACAGAGCGAGAGCAGAAACACAAGCAGGGGGAGTGGGAGAGGGACAAAGAAGCCTCCTGCCAAGCAGGGAGCCCGATGCGGGGCTCGATCCCAGGACTCTGGGATCATGACCTGAGCCGAAGGCAGACGCTTAACGACTGAGCCACCCAGGCGCCCCAGAACTGTTATCCTGATTAATGACAAGTGTATGAAATTTATATAAAGCATCAGCATTTGGTATGTACTAGAAAAATATTTACTTTTCCTACTCTGGTCCTTTGTTTCTGGTCTGGTTTACCTGTGTTAAAATGCTGAACGAATTCTACTGCAAGTCCTTTTATCACATTGCCTTTTAAAATCTATTTTCCTCTCCCCTTTTCTGTCCTCTTCTATAATCATGGAGGAAATCTGAAAATAGTACAAAACATGTGTGGGTGTCTTATAACAACTGCTTCAGAGAAAACCTTTAAGAACTTAATGACATATAACAATAATGTTTTGATTATGTTCATTAATTCAGGGGTCCAAAATTCAGAGAGGGCATGGCAGAGATGTTCATCTTTGGTTCTGTTATTTGGATATAGTTGCTTTTGTTCCCATGGTAAAAAAGGCAAATTATCTGCCCAACATGCATTCAACACACAGTGGTGATGTGGATAGGACAACTGTAATAGACACAGTCACATCTGGAAAGGTGGGGGGGGGCGGCAGGGAAGCAGACATTCAGTAAGTAGTTCTTAGTAATTCTGAAGTGCAGTTGGGCATGTGTTGCCAATGATTTGATTAGGGCCCAGTTCCTGGCAATGATTCTCCTGGCTTTAAAATCTGCCTTCTGTGTCTTCTGTCCCTACCTCCTAATGATTCATACTTCTGTTTCCATCAAAAGTAGGTCCTGTTTGAAATTACATATTTTTTAGACTTTCTGTGTGCAGAATTTAGAGATTCAAAGCCTCTCTTCACTTTCACTTCTCTCTGCCCCTTTCCATTACAGCTGAGATTATTCCTTTTAAAACCTTGTGCATTTCTTACTTGTCAGATTATACCTAACACCATTGGACAGAATCTACACCCACAAATATCTTGAAGATAAGGCTTCTCTATCTTAAACCCCTATAAAGAAGTGGTGGGACAATGCTTTTAAGAGTTCAGAAGCACTGTTTCTAGCCAAGAGGGTCAATGGGGGCATGTCCTTCCACTTTTGGTGGCCTTTTTGTTGAACTGGGAAGGCTTTTGAGATTTACTCTAAATCTTTCTTAGATCTTAATAAAGGGCCTTCTAGCCATACTCTGGATTCCCAGAGGCCATGTTTTACTGGCAGCACTCTGGATTTATTTGATATTTGTCTCAAGGACATTTACTACTTTGAAAATGTTTTCCTAGGGCGCCTGGGTGGCTCAGTTGGTTAAGCGACTGCCTTCGGCTCGGGTCATGATCCCAGGGTCCTGGGATCGAGTCCCGCATCGGGCTCCCTGCTCTGCGGGGAGCCTGCTTCTCCCTCTCCCACTCCCCCTGCTTGTGTTCCCTCTCGCTGTGTTTCTCTCTGTCAAATAAATAAATAAAATCTTTAAAAAAAAAAAAAAAAAAAAAAGAAAATGTTTTCCTAGCTGGGAAGATTGCCCTAGCCCTATTCATTTCCTCAAAATTCTAAATGAACCTGAAAAATTTATTCTTTAAATGATCTATCTCCTCCCAAATTTTATCATGAGGAGTAAGCAGAAACCAGGACATCCCCATACCTAGGCCATTAAGTTTATTGGGTACATTTTCTGTTTTCCTCAGTACCATCAATGACTGTTGTCAAACTTTCTGCTACATATAACAGGGGTCGTTCTAAACCCAGCTTCCAAGAACATTTTTTTTCTCATTTTAATTGAAAATTTCCCCTTGTTGAGGCTCATCCCTTTCTGCCTGTTGCACGGTCCCAAAATCAGTATCACGTGGTTTAGGTTTTGTTACGGCAATATCTCAATCATAGTACCCAGTTCTGTTCCCCGTTTCTTTTATTATGAAACAAACTAGAATCTTAATTCTTTCTCTGTGCAGTCATAGTGAATCAGGTGGAGGAGAAAGCTATAGACATTCAGCAGATGCTGTTTGCTGTTTTGTCACACAAAATATGCCAAGTGATTGAGATTCCAATTCCTTTTAATGGGGACACAGCTTCCTAGGGAAGGAGTGAGGGGTGCAACTTCCAGGCAATAACATTATTATAGAAAGATGATAAGGAGAAGAGAGGGGGCATGAGAAGACTTCCAAAATAATGTGCAGTTAAACATGAAATGCTCTCAGGAGACCTAGGACTCTTCCTTTTGTGTGACACACAATATTCCATTCCTCAGTCTTGGGTTCAGCTTTAGGTTACTTTGTATGCAAAACTTTAAGCTGTCTAAAATAGTCTTCATTGTATTCTCTTTTTATACTTGGCTTCTCAAACCATAAAAAATGTAAGGTATTGTTATTATTCATTATATTAGTTTCCAGGAAAGAAAAATTAAAAATCCCCTTAAATCTTAACTCCTTCTAAGAGATATTTTAGAAACTGTCAGTATAAGAGAATCAGAAAAATATACTGAGTGGTAGTATTTATAGAAGAAAATAATAATGGGCAGGAAAAAAAAGTACAAAATGAGATAATTTTGAAAAAAAAAGTATAGATATTGGCATTACATCTGACAGAGATTGAATAAGATGCACAGTAAGAAGAAACAATTGAGTTTTTAATTCAAAGCTTATTAAACACTTAAAAGACCAGATTAAGTACATAGTTGAAGTGAGAATTCAATGGGTAAAGGATTAAATATTTTCAGAGAAGGTAAAAGCTGTATGTGAAGAAGAAGAGTACAAGATAAAAAGTGATGGATATTAATTGCTGGAGAAGCAAGGTAAATGAGGCATTTTGCTCTGTTTTTATTTTCATTTGGTTGGGGTTTAATCATGAAAGACTAAAGATCAAAACGTACAAAGTCTCAGGGGAGACCAGAAAAATGCAAATATGTTCGGCTTCTCCTTGATTAGAGATATTCAAGTCAGGATACCATGATTTAAAGGAATAGTTTACTCCCTGTATTCTTTCAAAGGAGTAAACATATTTAACAAACTTGAAAATAGTTTTAGGTCATTTGGATCATGATTCCATCTTATCTCATCTAAAATTAGAATTTTACCTTTTAAGAGACCCTTCCTCTTGAATTCTGGTAAAGGCTTTGTAAATATAATAAGTCTATGAGATATATATTTGTAATATATTATTTATCATATATACGTGTGATATATGTGTGATATGTATGTCATGTATATGTAAAATGTATATGTGATATATATATATATATATCACAAAGGAAGTTCATAAATCAATAGAGCTATAGAAGAGATCAGGGCACATGGCAAAGATTTGCATTGTTTGCTAATTGTAATAATGCTCAATGAGCTTTTACTAAACCTTGCTTGATCCTTATGAAATAAAATACTCCTCTTCAAGTTGCCAGTAACATACCCAGCTGGTAGTACCCAACAGGAAATTGGAAATGTAGAATTGGTGAGGGAGTGGTTTAGACAGGAGATGTAGATTTGAAAGATATTTTCATAAAGCTGAAAGCTAACACCCTGGGAGCAGATGTTGTTGCCAGAGTATAAAAGAGAAGAGCTTGGCAAAAAGAAATGGGAAATGCTTACATTTTCTGAAGCATGAGAATAAGAGGGTTTGTACTGTAGATATTAAGTAGAGGAAATGACTGAAATAAGGTGTGATTTTTTTTTTAAACTTAAAAGACTTAGATATCCACATAGAATATTAAAAACAATGTATAAACCAAAACTAGTAGTTATACCATCTAGCTTATTATTATTCATATGTACATTTTACAGTATCTATATATTAATATAGGTAAAATAAACAGGAATATTTTGCAAAACCCAATTTATAAAAAGGATATTCTACTTTCCGTATTCTTTTTGTTCTTTTTATTCTTTTTTAAGAATATTTACCATATTCTGGGATTCACCCAGGTTGATATATATGGCTAGCATTTATTTTCAATGCTGGTTGATATTCCATTGTCTAAAATAAATCATTATCTTTTTATCAGTGGACTTTGGATTCCTCTCCATAGTTTTGCTAGTATAGACTGTATTTCATGAATATTCTTTTGCAGGTGTTTCTCAAGGGTTATAAATAGAAACCATTGTGTTTACGTGGTATGTGCACGTTTTCAACTTCACATCAAAGTGCCAAATAGCTCCCCACTGTGATTATACAATATTCATCTCAACTAGCAGTGTTTAAGAGTTCCTATTATTCATTATCTTACCTGACAGTGTTGCCAGAAATTATACATTTTTACCAATTTGATGGATGGGATTTTAATTTTCTTTGATGATTGTACTTTTAAAAACCTTTATTAGTATTCATTTTTATTCTTCAGTGAATGATATTTTGTATATTTTAGTCTGTTTCTTTATACATATGAAAGAATTTTATGTACTTCTTCTACATAATAGACTCAATTAATTAGAATGTGGCCAAAGGGATTATCTTAATTTTAATGTAATCAAAGATGTAAATATTTTTATGTACTCACACTTGCATCCCTGTGTATCTTTCAGACATTATTTCATTAGAGCAATTTTAGGTTCATAGTAAAATTGAGAAGAAGGTAAAGAGAATCTCCCACATGAATAGCCACCTCCATTATCCATATCTGCACCAGAGTAATACATTTGTTACAACTGATGAACCTGTATTCACACATCATTAGCACCCGAAGCTCATAGTTTACATTAGGGGTCACTCTGGTATTGTACTTTCTGTAGGTTTGGACAAATATATAGTGACATCTGTCCATTATTTTATTATACAGAGTAATTTACTGCCCTAAAAATTCTGAGCATTGCCCCTATTCATCCCCTCCTCCCACCTAAATCCTGGAAACCACTGATATTTCTACCATCTTCATAGTTTTGCCTTTTCCAGAAAGTTATACAGCTGGAATCATATAGTATGTAGCTTTTCAGATTGGTTTATGTCATTTACTAATAGGCATTTGAGTCTCCTTTATGTCTTTTCATGGGCGGTGGCTCATTTCTTTTTAGCACCAAGTAATATTCCATTATCTGTATGTCCAGTTTATTTATATATTCACCTACTGAAAGACATCATGGTTGCTTTCATTACTTATGAATAAAGCTGTTATAAACATTCATGTGCAAGTTTTTGTTTAGATATAAGTTTTCATCGCCTCTTGGCAAATACCAAGGAGAATGATTTCTGGATCATACAGTAAGAGTATGTTTACTTTTGTAAGAAACTGGCTTCCAAAGTCCCTGTACCATTTTGTTATTCCCACTGGCGGTGAATGAGAGTTCCTGTTGCTGCACATCCTCTCCAGCATTTGGTTTTGTCAGTACTGTGGATTTGGGCCATTTGAATAGGTTGTAGTGATATCTCATTGTTGTTTGAATTTGCATTTCCCTGATGACATATGATGTGGAGTATCTTTTCATTTGCTTGTCTGTCATCTGTATATCATCTCTGGTGAGATGTCTTTTAAAGTCTTTGTCTCATTTTTAAATAAGGTTGTTTTCTTATTTTTGAGTTTTAACAGTTTTTTAAACTTTTTTTTGTGTGTGTTTTGGAAAACAGTCCTATATTACATGCATGTTTTACAAATATTCTCTGTGGCTTGTCTTTTTATTCTCTTGACAGTCTTTTGCAGAGCAGACATTTTTAATTTTAATGAGGTCCATCTTATCAATTATTTCTTTCATGAATACTATCTTTCATGTTGTATCTAAAATGTTATTAACAGATAGTCAAGTTATGTCCTCTTGTAAAAGCTGTATATTTTTTCATTTTACATTTATGTGTGTGATCAGTTTGAGGTAATCTGAGTGAAGGACATATTGTCTATGTTTTTTGCATACAGATAATCTAGTTGTTCAGTGCTATTTGTTGAAGACACTATTTTTGTTATATTGTATTTCCCTCATCCCTTTGTCAAAGATCAGTTGACTATATTTATGTGGGTCTGTTTTCAGTCTCTACATTCTATTCCATTGTTTTGTTTATTCTTTCACCGTTCCCATACTGTCCTGACACTGAGATTTATAGTAACTTTTCAAATGGAATAGTGTCAGGGTCTCCTGGCTGGCTCAGTCAGAAGGGCATGTGACTCTTGAACTCAGGGTTATGGGTTCAAGCCCATGTTGGGTGTAGAAATTACTTAAAAATAAAACTTAAAAAAATATGGGATAGTGTCAGTCTTCCAATTTTGTTGTTCCCTGATTTTATGTTGGCTATCCTGGGTCTTTTTTCTCTCCATAAACATTTAAAAAAAATCAGTTTGTTGCTACAAACTGGCAAAAGAAACCTGGCAAAGAAACCCCTGGAACTAATATCTTGCTAGAATATTTATTGAAATTGCATTGGATCTATAAATCAAGGGGGAAGAATTGACATCTCGAACATACGGATTCTTTCTGTCTACAGACATGGAATATCTGTCCATTCATTTAGTGTTTTTTTTTTTGACTAAGTTTTATAGTTCTCATATAGATTTTGTACATATATTTTTAGATTTATACTAAACTGTTTCATTTTGGGAGGTGCTAATGTAAATGATATTGTGTTTTTAATTTCAAATTCCATGTGTTAATTGCTGATATATAAGAAAGTGATTGACTTTTGTATAATAACCTTGTATTCTGCAACCTTGCTATATGCCCTTATTAGTTCCAGGAGTTTCTTTGCCAGGTTTTAAATATTTCCTACATAGATGATCATGCCATCTGTGAACAAAAGACAGTTTTTCTTCCTTTCCAAACTGTATGATTTTCATTTCTTTTTTTGTCTGATTCCATTAGCAAGGATTTACAGTATGATGTTGAACAGGAGTCATCAGAAAGGATATTCTTGCCTTGTTCCTTATCTTAGTGGGAAGGCTTTTATTTTCTCACCACTAAGTATGATGTTAGCTACAGGTTTTTTGCAGATATTCTTTATCAAGTTGAGGACCTTCTACTCTATCTTTAGTTTCCTGAGGGTTTTTGTTATGAATAGATGTTGGATTTATTTTTTAGATGCGTTATCTGCATGTGTCGATATGATCATGAGGTTTTTCTTCTTTAGTTTGTGGATGTGATGAATTACATTAATTGATTTTTAAATGTTGAACAGGCCTTGAATACCTGGAAAAATCCCACTTGGTAATGGTATGCAATTCTTTTTTATATAGTGAATTCAATTTGTTATTCCCTTGAGAATTTTTGCATCTGTGTTTGTGTGAGATACTCATCTGTAGTTTTTGTTTTTGTTTTTTTCCTTGAAATGCCTCTGTTTGGATTGGGAATTAGGGTGATGTTTGCTTCAGAATGAGTTAGCAAGCATTCCCTCTGCTTCCATCTCCTAAAAAAGAGTATAGAGACTTGGTAATAATTTATTCCATAAATGTTTAATATAATTCACGAGTAATTCAATTTTTGCCTGGTGCTTTCTGGTTTTGAAGGTTATTAATTATTTATTCAATTTATTTAATAAATACAGGCCCATTCAGATTCTCTATTTCTTCTTGTGTGCATTTGGCAAGTTGTGTCTTTGAAGGAATTGGTCCATTCATCTAGGTTATCAAATTTTGTGACATAAAGTTGTCCATAGTATTCTTTTTTTTCCTTTCAATTTACACCAGATGTGTAGTGATCTCCCCTATTTCATTTCTGATATTAGTAATTTTTGTCCTCTCTCTTTTTTTTAAGTTAGTTTGACAGAGATTTATTGATTTTACTTTTCAGAGAACCAGCTTTTAGTTTTATTGATTTTCTGTATAGATTCTCTGTTTTCAATTTTATTGACATTTCCTCTCATTCTTATTAATTTTCTTCTGCTTATTTTGGGTTTAATTTATTCTAATTTTTCTAGTTTTCAAAAATGGAAGCTAAGATGATTGATTTTATATATTCTTTTCTAATATATGCATTCAATTTTATCAATTTCCCCTCTACATACTGCTTTTTTTTAATTGTTATGTTAATCACCATACATTACATCATTAGTTTTAGATGTAGTGTTCCATGATTCCTTGTTTGCGTATAACACCCAGTGCTCCATTCAGTACGTGCCCTCTTTAGTACCCATCACCAGGCAAACCCATCCCCCCACCCCCTCCCCTCTAGAACCCTCAGTTTGTTTCTCAGAGTCCACAGTCTCTCATGGTTCGTCTCCCCCTCCATTCCCCCCCCTTCATTTTTCCCTTCCTGCTATCTTTTTCTTCTTCTTCTTCTTTTTTTTTTTAACATATATTATTTGTTTCAGAGGTACAGTTCTGTGATTCAACGGTCTTACACAATTCACAGCGCTCACCATAGCACATACCCTCCCCAGTGTCTATCACCCAGCCACCCATCCCTCCCACCCCCCACCACTCCAGCAACCCTCAGGTTGTTTCCTGAGATTAAGAATTCCTCATATCAGTGAGGTCATATGATACATGTCTTTCTCTGATAGACTTATTTCGCTCAGCATAATACCCTCCACTGCTTTTGCTTCATACAATAAGTTTTGATAAATTGTGTTTTCATTTTCATTTAGTTCAAAATATTTCTTTTAATTTCTCTTATGATTTATTTGACCCACGTGTTATGTAGAAGTGTGTTGTTTAATCTTCACATATTTGGGGATTTTCTGGTTAACTTTCTGTTACTGATTTCTAGTTTAATTTTGTTGTGTTCTGAGATGGACATTGTATGATTTCTATTTTTTTTAATTTGTTAAGATTTGTTCATGTCCCACAATGTGCATTTTTTTGGTGACTATTTCAGTGAACTTGAAAAGTACGCATATTCCACCGTTGTTGGTTGAAGTACTTTGTAGATGTTGATTATATCCAGTTGACTGATGGTGTTGAGTTCAACTCTGTTCTTCCTGGTTTTGTGTCTGCAGGATCTGTCCATTTCTGATAGAAAGGTGTTGAAGGGTCCAACTATGCTAGTGGATTTATCTATTTCTCTTTTCAGTTCGATTAGTTTTTGCCTCAAAGTTTTATGCTCTGTCATTAGGCATATACATATTAAGGATTGTTATATCTACTGGGAGAATTGGTCATTTTATCATCATGCAATGCTCTTCTTTATCCCTGATAATTTTCCTTACTTTAAAGTCTGCTCCATGGGCGCCTGGGTGGCTCAGTCGGTTAAGCCTCTGCCTTGGGGTCAGGTCGTGATCCCAGGGTCCTGGGATTGAGCCCCACATCGGGCTTCCTGCTCAGCAGGGAATCTGCTTCTCCCTTTACCTCTGCCTCTGCTCATGCTTGTGCTCTCTCACTCTCTCTCTCAAATAAATAATCTTTAAAAAAATAAATAAAGTCTGCTCTGTCTGAAATTAATATAGCTACTCTTGCTTTCTTTTGGTGTTAGAATGGCGTATTTCCTCCACTTATTTATTTCTAATGTTTCATTTTAGTTAAAGTGGGTTTTTTTGTAGACAACAAATACTTGCGTCTTCCTTTGTGATCCAATCTGAAAATCTCTTTTAGTTGATGCCTTTAAACCATTGACATTCAAAGTGATTATTGATGTAGTTGGATTAATATCTATCATATTCATTGTTTTCTGTTTGTTGCCCTTGTTTTTGTTCCTATTTTTGTCTTCCACTCATATACCGTCATTTGTGATTTCAATTGAGCATTTTATGATTCCATTTTCACTCATTTGTTGGCATTCCAGTTATACTTTTTTTTTGCTTTTGAAATCTACATTTACAGCTAATCTAACTCTATTTCAAAAAACACTATACAATTTGATGGATAGTGTGAGGACCTTATAATAACAAAATAATCTAAATTTCTCCCTCCTGTGCCTTGTATCATTACTGTCGCTTATTTTGTTTTATATAACATATAAATATATATAAAAATATGTATGTGTGTATATAATATATAGATATGTGTACATAATTATATGATATATACATAAGCATGCATAATGGAATACACCATAGCTATCACTATTTTGAATAAAGTTTTATCTTTTAGGTCAATTAAGAAAAATAAAAGTTTTTCTTTTACCTTTATTTATTCCTCCTTTGATGGTCTTCTTTTTTTTTTTTAATGTAGATCCAAGTGTCTGACCTATAATATTTTTTTCTCTCTAAAAAAGAACTTTTTTAACATTTCTTACAAGTTATATAAATATATTTCAATAAATTTTTTAATTTATATAAATAAATAAATTTCTCTATGAAAGTCTTATTTCTCCTTCACTTCTAATGGATAATTTTTCAAGATACAGAATTTTAAGGTGCTTTTTTCTTTCTTCTCAATATTTTACATATTTTACTGCACTCGTCTTGCTTGATGGCTCTGAGGAGAAATCATATGTAATTCTTATCTTTGTTTCTCTATAGGTAAATTTCCCCCTGTCATTCCATTTTCTTTCAAGATCTTTTTTTTATCTTTGATTTTCTGCAGTTGAAAATTCTGTTTGCTTGTAGTTTTTTGGGCATTTATCTTGGTTGATATTCTCAGAGCTTGCTAGATCTGAAGTTTGGTGTCTTACATTAATTTTATTGTTTCAAATATTTCTTCAATTCCTTTCTCTCTTCTACTTCTGATACTCCCAGTATACATAGGGTACGCTTTGGTAATTGTCCAGAATTCTTGGATTTTTTTGGGGGGGGGGGTCCTGTTTTCTTTGCTTTTCAGTTTTGAAGATTTCTGTTGAGATATCCTTAAGCTCAGAAACTCTCTGCTCAGCTTTGTCTAGTCTACTAATATGTCTATGAAAGGCATTCATGGGGCACCTGGGTGGCTCAACCTGTTAAACTCTGCCTTAGGCTCAGGTTATGATCTCCGGGTCCTGGGATTGAGCCTTGTGTTGGGCTCCCCACTCAGCGAGGAGTCTGCTTCTCCCTCTCTCTCTGTGCCTCTCCCCTGCTCGTGCTTACTCACTCTCAAATAAATAAATCAAATCTTAAAAAAAAAGGCATTAGTCATTTCTGATATAGTGTTTTTGATCTCTGGTATTTCTTTTTGGTTCTTTCTTAGGATTTCCATCTCTCTGCTTACCTTGCCCATCTATTCCTGCATGTTGTCTACTTTATCAATTAGAGCTTTTATTATATTAATTATAGTTGCTTTAAATTATTTTTTAATTATTATTATTTAAGTAAGCTCTATACCTAGTGTAAAGCTTGAACTCATGACCCTGAGATCAAGAGTTGCATGCTCTACCAAGTAAATCAGTCAGGCACCCCTTCACTCCTTTTTAAGTTTGTTTGCATGTCTGTTTTTAAATTGTTTTAAATTCTTGGTCTGATAATTCCATCATCCCTACCATGTCTGGTTCTGATGCTTGCTATGTCTCTTCAAACTGTGTTTTATTTGTCCATTAGTGTGCCTTGTAACTGTTTTTTTTTTTTTTTTCTTTTCCTTCTTCTTATAGACAAATATGGTGTACGGGGTAAAAGGAACTGCTGTAAATAGGCCTTTAGTAATATAGTGGTGAGATATGCAGGAAGGGAAAGCATTCAATGGTCATATAACTACATTTCAGTCTTTTAGTGAGCCTATACCTCTGAATTGTGCACTTTGCAACTGTTTTTCAGATTTTTCTCCCCCTTAGGGTGGGATAGGATGGCTAGGGCAGGCTGGAGTTGGATATTTTCTTTTCCCCATTTAGAAGGCTAAAGCTAGCTAGAGTGGTATATTTCTCTTCAGGTCAGTTAGACTTTGATAAATCCCAAGCAGGTTAGGATCTGGTTAACTACTTTTTTTTCTGAGGGGGGACCTTGTTAAGAACAGAGTGCTTTGATATTTCAAAATGGTTTCCTTTCCCCTCCCCTGACAGAAGCATTTGGAGACTTTGTTTTCTCTGTTACTTCTGGACACATTCCTGGGGGTTAAACGTACAGAAGTATGAGGCTTAACTCTGGATTCCCCCTATAGTTTTTAATTCTCAGACTTGTCCACACTGAGCCTCCAGCAAATCATCAGTTATAGTTCAGGTTTTCCTAATTCACCACTGGTTCCAGCCGTTCTATTCTAGTATATTGTGATTCTCTGTATTCATCTATTTTTTTTTCCCTCCAGTTTTGGGAGCAACAGTTTACCCTGTGATTTCACTTCTTTCTAGGGATCTAAGAAGAGATGCTGATTTTTCTTTTTTCATTTTTTTCAGCTTTCTACTTGTTGTTAGAAAGAGTGGCAATTCCAAGTTCTTTTCTGTGGAACCAGAAACCAAAGTCATACCCTTGTGTTTTATTTAAGAAATATATTCCTAACCCCCTGGCATATATGTATTCCCTCATATTTGTTTCTAAAATATTTAAAGTTTTGCTTTTCACACCTCATTTTTTAGCTTTATCTCAAAAGAATTTTTTTTATGTATAATTATGGGTTAAGTGTTATAGTTTGTTTTTTCCATACAACTGACCAATTTCAGCATCTCTGTTGGCTGTTTATCTATTCATCATATATTAGTGATTTTCATAAAATATTACCTCTGAGTGAACATGTGTATGTTCTATGGAGCACTTCATTCTGTTTTATTGACTGTTTGTTTATATCCTCCTAATCCTATGCACTACTATTTATTATGGCTTTATAATAAGACTTGATATCTGGTAGAGCAGTCCTTCCACTTTGCTCTTCTTTTTTTTTTTTTTAATTTTATTATGTTATGTTAGTCACCATAAAATACATCATTGTTTTTTTTGTTTTGTTTTGTTTTTAAGATTTTATTTATTTATTTGACAGAGAGAGACACAGCGAGAGAGGGAACACAAGCAGGGGGAGTGGGAGAGGGAGAAGCAGGCTTCCCGCCGAGTGGGGAGCCCGATGCGGGGCTCGAACCCAGGACCCTGGGATCATGACCTGAGCCGAAGGCAGACGCTTAACAACTGAGCCACCCAGGCGCCCCTACATCATTGGTTTTTGATGTGGTGATCCACGATCCATTGTTTTCGTATAACACCCAGTGCTCCATGCAGTACGTGCCCTCCTTAATACCCATCACTGGGCTAACCAATCCTCCCTCCACCCTCCTCTCTAAAACCCTGTTTTGTTTCTCAGAGTCCATAGTCTCTCATGGTTCATCTCTCTCTCCAATTCCCCCTCCCCATTTTTCCTTTCCTTCTCCTAATGTCCTCCATGTTATTCCTTATGTTCCACAAATAAGTGAAACCATATGATAATTGACTTTCTGTGCTTGGCTTATTTCACTTAGCATAATCTCCTCCAGTCCCATCCATGTTGATGTAAAAGTTGGGTATTCATCCTTTCTGATGGCTGAGTAATATTCCATTGTATATATGGACCACAGCTTCTTTATCCATTCATCTGTTGAAGGGCATCTCGGTTCTTTCCACAGTTTGGCTATTGCGGACATTGCTGCTATGAACATTGGGATGCATATGGCCCTTCTTTTCACTACATCTGTGTCTTTGTGGTAAATACCCAGTAGTGCAATTGCTGGCTCATAGGGTAGCTTTTTTTTTAAATTTTTGAGGCACCTCCACACTGTTTTCCAAAGTGGCTGTACCAACTTGCATTCCCACCAACAGTGTAAGAGGGTTCCCCTTTCTCCACAACCTCTCCAACATTTGTTGTTTCTTTCCCTGTCCATTTTTGCCATTCTAACTGGTGTAAGGTGATATCTCAATGTGGTTTTGATTTGAATTTCCCTGGTGGCTAATGATGATGAACATTTTTTCATGTGTCTGTTAGCCATTTGTATATCTTCTTCAGGGAAGTGTCTTTTCATATCTTCTGCCCACATTTTGACTTGATTATTTGTTTTTTGGGTGTTGAGTTTGAGAAGTTCTTTATAGATCTTGGATACCAGCCCTTTATCAGTAGTGTCATTTGCAAATATCTTTGCCCATTCTGTGGGTTGCTTCTTTGTTTTGTTGATTGTTTCCTTTGCTGTGCAGAAGCTTTTTATCTTGATGAAGTCCCAAAAGTTCATTTTTGTTTTGTTTCACTAACTTTTGGAGATGTATCTTGAAAGAAGTTGCTGTGGCCGATGTTAAAGAGGTTACTGCCTATGTTCTCCTCTAAGATTTTGATGGATTCCTGTCTCACATTGAGGTCTTTCATCCATTTTGAGTTTATCTTTGTGAATGGTGTTAGAGAATGGTCGAGTTTCATTCTTCTGCATGTGGCTGTCCAATTTTCCCAGCACCATTTATTGAAGAGACTATCTTTTTTCCATTGCATGTTTTTTCCTGCTTTGTCAAAGATTATTTGACCATAGAGTTGAGGGTCCATATCTGGGTTCTCTATTCTGTTCCATTGGTCTATATGTCTGTTTTTGTGCCAGTACCATGCTGTCTTGGTGATCACACCTTTGTAATATAGTTTGAAATCGGGCAACGTGATGCCGCCAGCTTTGTTTTGCTTTTTCAACATCTCCTTGGCTATTCGGGGTCTTTTCTGACTTCATACAAATTTTAGGATTGTTTGTTCCAGCACTTTGAAAGATGTCATTGGAATTTTGATCGGGATGGCATTGAAGGTATAGATTGCTCTGGGTAGCATAGACATTTTAACAATGTTTATTCTTCTGATCCATGAGCATGGAATATTTTTCCATCTTTTTGTGTCCTCTTCAATTTCTTTCATGAGTGTTTTGTAGTTCCTAGAGTATAGATCCTTTACCTCTTTGGTTAGGTTTATTCCAAGGTATCTTATGGTTTTTGGTGCTATTGTAAATGGAATCGTTTCTCTAATTTCTCTTTCTACAGTTGCGTTGTTAGTGTATAAGAAAGCAACTGATTTTGTGCATTGATTTTGTATCCTGCCACATTACTGAATTGCTGGATGAGTTCTAGTAATTTGGGGGTGGAGTCTTTTGGGTTTTCCACATAAAGTATCATGTCGTCTGCGAAAAGAGAGAGTTTGACTTCTTTGCCAATCTGAATACCTTTTATTTCTTTTTGTTGTCTGATTGCTGTTGCTAGGACTTCTAGTACTATGTTGAACAATAGTGGTGAGAGTGGGCATCCTTTATGTGTTCCTGATCTTAAGGGAAAAGCTCTCAGCTTTTCCCCATTGAGGATGATATTCACTGTGGGTTTTTCATAGATGGATTTTATGAACTTGAGGAATGTTCCCTCTATCCCTATACTCTGGAGAGTTTTAATCAGGAAAGGATGTTGTATTTTGTCAAATGCTTTTTGTGCATCAAATGAGAGAACCATATGGTTCTTCTCCCTCCTCTTATTAATGTGTTCTATCACACTGATTGATTTGCGAATGTTGAACCACTCTTGCATCCCGGGGATAAATCCCACTTGGTCGTGGCGGATGATCCTTTTAATGTATTGTTGGATCCTATTAGCTAGGATTTTGTTGAGGATTTTTGAATCCATATTCATCACGGATATCGGTCTGAAATTCTCCTTTTTGTTGTGGTCTTTGCCTGGTTTGGGGATTAAGGTAATGCTGGCCTCATAGAATGAGTTTGGAAGTTTTCCTTCTGTTTCTATTTTTTGAAATAGCTTCAGTAGAATAGGTATTATTTCTTCTTTGAATGTTTGGTAGAATTCCCCAGGGAATCCATCAGGCCCTGGACTCTTGTTTTTTTGGGAGGTTTTTGATCACTGCTTCAATCTCGTTACTGGTTATTGGCCTATTCAGGTTGTCGATTTCTTCCTGTTTCAGTCTTGGCAGCTTATAGGTTTCCAGGAAGGCCTTCATTTCATCCAGATTGCTCAGTTTATTGGCATATAGTTGTTGATAATAATTTCTAATAATTGTTTCTATTTCCTTGGTGTTAGTCATGATCTCTCCCCTTTCATTCATAATTTTATTAAGTTGGTTCCTTTCTCTTTTCTTTTGGATAAGTCTGGCCAGTGGTTTATCGATCTTATTAATTCTTCCAAAGAACCAACTTCTAGTTTCATTGATCTGATCTACTGTGTTTCTGGTTTCTAATTCATTGATTTCTGCTCTAATTTTAATTATGTCTCTTCTAGTGCATGGCTTAGGCCTCATTTGTTGCTTTTTCTCTAGTTCTTTAAGGTGTAGAGTTAGTTGGTGAATTCGGGATTTTTCTATATTTTTGAGTGAGGCTTGGATGGCTATGTATTTCCCCCTTAGGACCGCCTTTGCAGTATCTCATAGGTTTTGGACTGATGTGTTTTCATTCTCATTGATTTCCGTGAATTGTTTAAGTTCTTCTTTGACTTCGTGGTTGACCCAAACATTCTTGAGCAGAGTGGTCTTTAGCTTTCAAGTGTTTGAATTTCTGCCAAATTTTTTCTTGTGATTGAGTTCCAGTTTTAGAGCATTGTGGTCTGAGAATATGCAGGGGATAATCTCAAGCTTTTGGTATTGGTTGAGACCTGATTTGTGACCCAGTATATGATCTATTCTGGAGAAAGTTCCATGTGTGCTCGAGAAGAATGAGTGTTCTGTTGTTTTAGGGTGGAATGTTCTGTAAATATCTATGAGGTCCATCTGGTCCAATGTATCATTCAAAGCTCTTGTTTCCTTGTTGATTTTCTGCTTAGATGATCTGTCCATTGCTGAGAGTGGAGTATTGAGGTCTCCTACAATTAATGTACTGTTATCAATATGACTCTTTATTTTGGTTAACAGTTGGCTTATGTAGATGGCTGCTCCCATGTTGGGGGCATAGATATTTACAATTGTTAGATCCTCTTGTTGGATAGACCCTTTAAGAATGATATAATGTCCTTTGGTGTCTCTAACTACAGTCTTTAGTTTAAAATCTAATTTGTCTGATATAAGAATTGCTACCCCAGCTTTCTTTTGAGGTCCATTGGCATGGAAGATGGATCTCCATCCCTTCAATTTCAGTCTGGATGTATCTTTAGGTTCACAACGAGTCTCTTGTAGACAGCATATGGATGGGTCCTGTCTTTTTATCCAATCTGTAACCCTGTGCCATTTTATGGGAATGTTTAGGCCATTCACATTGAGAGTGATTATTATTTTTTTAAAGATTTTATTTATTTATTTGACAGAGAGACACAGTGAGAGAGGGAACAGAAGCAGGGTGGGTGGGAGAGGGAGAAGCAGGCTCTCCGTGGAGCAGGGAGCCTGATGTGGGGCTCGATCCCAGGACCCTGGGATCATGACCTGAGCCGAAGGCAGACACTTAACGACTGAGCCACCCAGGTGCCCCAAGAGTGATTATTGAAAGATATGAATTAATTGTCATCATGTTGCCTGTGAAGATGTTGTTTTTATAGATTGTCCCTGTAAATTTCTGTTGTAGATCACTCTTGGGGTCTTTCTCCTTTTATAGAACCCCCCTTAATATTTCTTGCAGGGCCGACTTAGTGGTCACATATTCTTTCAGTTTCTGCCGGTCTTGGAAACTCTGCATGTCTCCATCCATTCTAAATGACAGCCTTGCCAGATAAAGTATTCTTGGCTGCATGTTCTTCTCATTTAGTACCCTGAATATGTCTTGCCAGGCCTTTCTGGCTTGCCAGGTCTCTGTGGATAGGTCTGACATTATTCTGATATTCCTTCCTCTGTACGTATGGAATCTCTTGCCCCTAACAGCCCTTAAGATGGTTTCCTTGGTTCTAAGATTTGCAAGTTTTACTATTACATGCTGGGGTGTTGGCCTGTTTTCCTTGATCTTGGGAGTGGTCCTCTCTGCCTCTAGGACATGAATGTTTGTTTCATTGCCCAGATTAGGGAAGTTCTCAGCTATGATATGCTCAAATACATCTTCTTATCCTCTCTCTCTCTCCACCCCCTTAGGGATTCAATAATTCTGACATTGGAACGTTTCATGGTGTCACTTATTTCTCTGATTCTATTTTCATGGATTGAGTTGTTTTTTCTTGGCCTCCTCTTTTCCCTTTTTATCTATTAAATGGTCTTCCAAGTCACTAATTCGTTCTTCTGCCTCGTTTATCCTAGCTGTTAGATTATCTAGATTAGATTGGATCTCATTGATAGCATTTTTAAATTCTGCCAATTCAGCTTTCATTTCTGCCCTTAGAGACTCTCTGTTGCCATTAATTGATTTCTCCATTCTAGCTATTGTCTTCAAAATTGCTAGCCTGAATTCCATCTCTGACATCTTGGTTATATCTGAATCCATTTGTAAATCTGCAGCATAAGTCATAATCTCTGAGTCTTTCCTATTTTGCGGGTTCCTCCTCCTAATCATTCTGTTGAGGGTTGGTCAAGGGAATGTATAGAGTCCAAATTATTGATCATAACCCAAGCAAGATGCACCTGTTTTCTAAGGACCTTAGGGTTGCTGGCCTCTTTTTCTCCCAGCCTGTCTTCTGGGAGAGGGGCCTGCCCTGCTGTTACTCAGGCAACCCTCTTTGGGCAGAGTCGCCCTGCCCCCGTGGCATGGGATGGGCTCAGTGAAAACCGTTTTTGGGGGGCTTTTGTTCTCTGGCGGCTTTCCTTGGTGGCTTTCTGCATCTCTTCCAAGAGTCAGAGCAGAAGAGACCATTTCCCACCCTCTGCCTCAGAGCAGAGAGATTGCAGTCTGTTCTTCAGTGAGCTCTCCAGGCCACACTATCTCCATTTCTGTCTGTGCTGCATAAACTGTGGCATCCTGGGTTGTGCACACCTCAGCAGGGCTCCCAGTCCTCGCCTCCAGGTCAGGGCAAGTCTCTGCCTTTTGTGCCTCTAAAACTGCTAACCACCCCCAGTTTGCACGCAGGGCCCCGCCACTGCAGTTTCCGTTCTGGGGGCTGCCCTAAAGTCCATTCCCCACTGGTCTGCGAGTCTGTCCCCTGTCCCCAGCATGGGAGGCCGTCACTCACCGGTGGTGTAGGATCCCCACAGCCAGGATCCCTCCCGCTGCCATTTATCCTCCATTATTTGACTGAGGAATCATGGCTCCCCACTTCCAACCTTGGAACCAACCGCCTGCGATATTCTGTTTGTAGTGATCCAGCTCTATCTTCTTACATCTCAGGCTAATTTCGTGGGTGTTCAGAGTGGTCTGGTAGATATCCAGCTCAATTCCGGGGACTGGTTGGATTAGGGTCCCCTACTCCTCTGCCATATTTTCCCCCTCCTCTGTCCATAGTTTTCATGGTTTTTTTGTTTGTCCTCCTATTAAGTTTTGAGGGGTCATTATATATTCTGGATAGAAGTTTTTTTTAGATATATTATAAATCTCCCTTTCTGTGACTGTTATTTTCATTCTCTTAACAATGCTTTTTGAAGGTCCTGAAATCTTAATTTTGATTAACTATTTTTGTTTTTTTTTCTTTTATGGATCATGCTTTTGGGGTTGGACCTAATTTTTGCCAAGGTCACAAAGATTTTTTTTCCCCCTATGATTCCTTCTAAAATTTTTCTGGTTTTGGCTTTACATTTAGAGCTCTAATCCATTTTCAGATTATTTTTTTTTTGTTTTGCCATATTGGTGGAAGATTTTTTTTTTTTTTTTTTTAAGCATATACATATCTATTTATTCTGGTACTGTTTGTTGAAAAGATTTTTTTTATCCACTGAATTTTTGCCAGTTGTACCTTTATCAAAAATCAACTGCTTATATATGCATGTGTATATTTCTAGACTCTCTAAGCTGTTCTATTGATTTATTCATCTATCTGGATCCCAATAGTACACTCTATTGATAACTGTAACTTTATAATAATGTTTAATGTAAGGTAGTATAAGTCCTTTAACTTTGTTCTTCTTTATCAAAGTTGTTTCAGATATTTTAGGTTTATATCTTGTGTCTTTTTATTTCTTTTATTTGTCCCTTTTTTTTTTGTCCTTTTCTCCTTTTATTGCCTACTTTTGGATTAATTGAATAATTTTATTATCCCCTATTATCTCCTTTGTTGACTAAACCAAACTTTTTTATGTTATTTAAGTAGTTATAGGATTTATCATATACCTCTGTAATTTATCAGTCTGCTTGTAAACCATATTATATTACTTGAGATTCTTACATTACATTTAATGTTCTCCCCTTCTGGTTTTGTACTATGTATGTCATACATTTTACCACTAAATATGTTTAAACACACAAGTTATTGTTTTTATTATTTCTTTAAAAGTAAATTATTTTTAAAGAAATTTAAACAATAAGACAAAAAGTCTTTATATTTACCCTTTGGGTATCATTTCTGGTATACAATACCATTTTGTTTTGAAAGCACAAAGCGTAGTTCCCAACTCGCAGTTTGCATTTGCCTACAGAACAAGTGTATCTTTAACATTGTATATTTCATCTGACCTTGCTCAGGTTTCAGTTGATTTTTCTTATTTTCTTTGATCTTGGATATATTGGATATGTATTTACCTTATTTTTTTCTTAAGTAGTATCTTAGAGACTTTGTTGTATTTCAGGAGATTTGGATTTTTTGGTTGTTATTTGCTTTGGTTGGAGGGCATTGTTTTTGTTTTGTTTTTATCATTAGTTTATTTAATATCTAGTCGACTTATACTCAGAAAATCCCTAATGTTAAAAGCAAAACACAGGGGTACCTGGGTGGCTCAGTTGGTTAAGTTTCCAACTCTTGATGTCAGCTCAGGTCTTGATCTCAGGGTTGTGAGTTCAAGTCCCGTGTTGGACTCCAGACTGGGTGTGAGCCTACTTAAAAAAAAAAAAAAAAAAAAGCAAAACACAAGCAGAATTTGCAGTTGTATAATTTGTCCCTTTATACTTAAACCTTATAAAACAAATATCATAAGCTTTGCATTATATTTGTATAAATTTAATTGGTTTGCTTTAACATATTTGTGCTTTCAGTTTCTTCAAGTCATGCTATTTCACGTTTGTCAAACATAGCACTTAATATTTCTTTGCATTCCATCCCCCAGCTAATATACTTATTTTAATTCTAAAGTACACTTTCTCTTAGTAGGTGAGTTTATATCTAAGATAGATGTCTAATTTTATTGTCTAATTTTGCATTTTATACTGCTTCCTTCCCTTTTGCTGTATTTATTATCTGTATTTTATTTTCATTTTTTACCCCTTTAAAAGCTAGAATGGTTATTTCCCATGTATTACTGATTTAAGCTATTATAAAATATATCTAGTCTCTTCAAATACTTCTTTAAAATACTAGTATATTTTGGGGCTCCTGAGTGACTCAGTTGGGTGGTTGTCTGCCTTTGGCTCAGGTCATGATCCTGGGGTCCTGGGATTGAGCCCGCATCGGGCTCCCTGCTCAGTGGTGAGTCTGTTTCTTCCTCTCCCTCTGCCCCTCTGCCTGCTTGTGTGCTCTCTCTCTCTTGCTCTCTCAAATAAATAAAATCTTAAAAAAAAATACCTAGTATATTTTAAGTTCTTATAAATGTTAGTTATCTAACATGATTATCATTTTCATTATTATTATTTTCAATTTTAAGGCACTTTCTTACTTTCCTTGTCAAACTATTAAATCTTCCATATAAGTCTATACATGTTAAACTGAGTTTCAGAAGTGTTACGTCAGTCAATTAATCATAGACACTGGGCCATATGATACTTTTATCATGGAATCTCATATTGTGTAAGTATAAAAGGAAAGTTATTTTTGAAAATATATGAAATATCTATTTTATGCAATATTTATGAGAAATAGAGACCATATAGCATATTTTTAATATGCTTTAATTTTTTTTTTTTTAAGTAGGCTCCATGCCCAGTGTAGAGCTTGAACTCACAACTCTGAGATCAATACATGAGCTGAGACCAAGTCAGATGCTTAACTGACTAAGCCACCCAGGCACCCCTACACTTTAATATTTAATATACCATTAATACTCTAGCATATTCTTTTAAAGGAGGAGGGAGTAATCTTTGACATGGAATTTTCCATAGATGATTGCTTTTTCTCTACATTTAGAAAGTTTCTATTGTATCTTCCTAAGAATCAGACAGTGGTGGTGTTTTAAAATGTTTATCTACATGTAATAAAAATTGACCAGGGAAGAAAAGTAGATATACAAATGACATGCAGATTATATGCAATGACATTGCAAATTGTTTTAAAATATATGACTTTAGGGCGCCTGGGTGGCTCAGTTGGTTAAGCGGCTGCCTTCGGCTCAGGTCATGATCCTGGAGTCCCAGGATCGAGTCCCACATCGGGCTCCCTGCTGAGCAGGGAGTCTGCTTCTCCCTCTGACCCTCTTCCCTCTCGTGCTCTCTATCTCTCATTCTCTCTCTCTCAAATAAATAAATAAATAAAAATCTAAAATATATGACTTTATTAATCTAAATTTCTCTTGATTGAAGAGAAAAATACACTTTTACAGATTAAAAGTGAATTTTTAATTAATATTTTTTAATATTAGATTATAAAATAAAGCTATTTAATATCTTTGGACAAACAATGCTATAACCCTTCACTGGTTAAATGTCATAAGTTTGTCATTTCATGTATAGTTTAAGAATGTAAAAGCTGATAAAATTTATGAGTAAGTGAAACCACTATTATGACATGTAATGCACTCTGACAAAAGTTATATTCGCTTTAAGTACCTTTATATTAGTGTGCTGTGATATAGAAATCCTTAAGCATCACCATTGTATTAATAGCTCCACGCATTTTGCAAGCCTCACTGCACTGATGAATGAATGACTGAATTTCTCAACTTTAAAGCCTTTTTGTAAGCCATATTCATCATACTCTAGAAGTACAAAGTACTATTATTTGAGATTTTAGACTCATAATTTCTGGAGGAGCGTGTGCAATGTAATTTCTTAATAGAAATTCTTTGTTTTTTCTTATGTATCACCCAGTACAGTAGTCATGTGGCTTTGAGTCATAAGACTCTGGTTATACATGGAAGGAAATATTGAAAGAAACAATTTCCAAATGCACCAGATGCCATAGTTGAAAGTAGTCTTCATTTTCATAAAGTAATATTACTTAAATATACTGAAATTATACTGAACTTTTATTCTGCCATTCTTTTTAGGCTCCTGTTAATTTATTCTCAGATCACTTTATGAAAATGATTATACAATTTCATTTTTATTGTTACTATATTTTTAATTAATCTGGGGGTTTGCCAAGTAAAGCAAATGGACAAGCAACAGGAGAATGTTGTCAACACAGTGTCCCAACAGAGAGACTAATACCTTTGAGCTAATGCCAACTGTGTTGTCATAAAAACAGTTGGCTTTATGAAGGATGAAAATGAGTAAAAGTTACTGATAGGTGTGCTTTAAAGGTCAGTTTGGGTCTGCAACATGCACTTATATCTTAGATCATTTAAATTATTTTCTTAAAGTAAGAATACCATTCAACTTTTCTCCAAATAATGCATTGATCCTTTATATTCGACTCAACTAAGTTCACTCAATAGTCCAGATGCTTTATTTAGGGCTAATAATTTGCAAGTTTTTAAAATTCTTAGAGATTGTATTTATAGTAATGGTTTACAGTATACTGATGATAGTATCTGTATTTTTGTCCCTTTTCAATCATTAGGTAGCTCACTTTTTTTGACTATAGTATAAAAACATCATTAAATCAAGTTTTTACATATAAATGCCTTTAAAAATTAAAATTTTGACACTATATTATACATCTTTAATTTAAACTTGATATCAATATGATCTAGTGTGGAAACCTAGAAATCTAAGTGGTTCTTCTTTAATAGCTAAAACAATTCTGTAATAAGTCCATTGAGTAAGTGCATGTTGAATAAAGTCAAGCTTTTCTTTAAGCAAAATGTTTTCCCTTTTTAGAAAATTTAAACATATAACCTTATAACAATACTTATATTAGTATTTCACTTTCCAAGATTATTTGTTATATATAGTGTAAAACTAATTTTGAATTCATATTATTTTATTTTATTTTATTTTATTTTTTTAGAATTCATATTATTTTAAAGCACCATATTTTAAATTGCTACTAGCTGTGTACACTGGAAAAAAATAGTAAAATACAAACAACTCATCATTTAAAGGCCTTATACTTCCATATATATCATAGCTTCCAATTCACTTAATAAAGATGAAAATTGGTATTTTCACATGAGGAAAACATTTCACAGAGAGTTTAATAACTGAACTGAGACTACACAACTTGTGTTACTTCTTTTAATAAGAATTTAGAATATTTGGCTCTATATTTTACTTTGAGCAAAATTATAAATTTGGCTTTACAAATATCTTTATCTCTCTGAATCTAAAAGTCAATTCAAGGGAGAGTATGGGGGCTGTTCCATGTGGCTCCAGGGGGAATAGAGGGCTTGGTTGTGGTGGCAGAGGAGTGGCACTGAGGAGGGAAGAGGGCCAGACTCAGCCTGATAGCAATATTAGAGTCCTCCAGAATACACATCATATAAAGATTTTTTAAATTAATTAATTTATTTATTTATTAATTAATTTATTTATTTGACAGAGAGAGAGCGAGCCTTAGAGCATAAGCAGAGAGAGTAGCAAAGGGAGAGGAAGAAGTAGGCTCCCCACTGAGCAGGGAGCCCAACATGGGGCTTGATCCCAGGACTCTTGGATCATGACCTGAGCCAAAGGCAGATGCTTAAATGACTGAGCACCCAGGCACCCCCATAATACACATCATGTAGCATGTAAGTTGGAATGGTGATGTCTCCATGAGGGTACCTCCTCTGACTCATCCTGTCACGTGTATCATACTATTCTTGACTGGGCCATTCATCTAAGATGGGATTTACCCTGTGAAACAGGGAGAAGACTTATGGACTCCAAACATCAGTTCAAGTTGTAGTTGAGTTTTTTAAAGTACATACATACATTTAAAGCTCCTTCGCTTTGGGCCCTCTGCTTTGTTAAAGCTGTTGTATCGCTAACTCAGACCTGCTCCAGTGACTGATCATCACGTCTTCAGTTTGGAAGAGACCACAGTGTGTGGGAAAACATGCATCCAAGTTCCAGTTTGTGGCCTCCTATCAGGAGTTGATGGTTGAGTGTACCAAGAAATGGCACCCAGATAAAATGGTAGTAGTTTGGGGATGCCTGTGTAGCTCCGATGGTTGAGTGTCTGCTTTCAGCTCAGGTCATGATCTCGGTGTCCTGGGATCAAGTCCTGCGTCGGGCTCCCTGTCAGTGGGGAGCCTGCTTCTCCCTCTCCCTCTGCCTGCTGCCCCCCACCTTGTGCTCTCTCTCTGACAAATAAATAAAATCTTAAAAAAATTATTAAAAAAATAGTAGTAATTTGGACAGGAAGAAGCTAAAGGAAGTCTTCGAAGACTCATAGCTGTCAACCTGGAATAAAAAAATCCATGGTGTTATAATGTGGCTTGTTCCTGAAAAAAAAACGAAATCACTGTGACACTTTTAAAGGATCCTCATGCAGAGGAATGTGAAAATAAAGAGTGGACATTTGTTATAGTAAATGATAAAATTCATGCATTCATTCAACAATTGCTAAGCACTTGCTGTGTGCTGGGATCAAGTGCTGCTAATGAAGGTGGTCCCAGTCTACACTCTGAGGAACACAGTCCAAGAGACGACTATTTAACCAGCTTAAACACCTGCACTGAAGAGTGCAGTGCAATTCATAGTCTACTGGAGACAAACAAGGAAACAACTAATAATTGATACCATATGGGGTCAGGTGCAGGGAATTCTAATTCTGGTTGAGGAACTAGGGGAAGGCCTCTCAGAATATTTGATTCCTTAATTCAGTGATTCTCATTGTGATGATGGGTAGAATGTGGGACATTCCCCACCACCCCCCAGGAAAATGTGGCAGTGGCTGGAGACATTTTTGATTGTCATTATTTGGTGGGGAATAGGGAGGATGTGCTACTGCATCTAGTGGGTAGAAGCCAGGGATGCTGCTAAACACTCTACATACAGTGCATAGGAAAGCCCTGCCCAAAAACAAAGAGTTATTTGGTCCAAAATGCCAGTAGTTCTGTGACTGAGAAACCGAAACTTAGCTTAATTATGTTTTTCTCCTGTCTCCTTAATGTCTGTTGTTCCCTTTCCCCTGTACACACATAGTTTTTAGAAATTATAAAACTATTATGTAGGGGCGCCTGGGTGGCTCAGTCGTTAAGCGTCTGCCTTCGGCTCAGTTCATGATCCCAGGGTCCTGGGATCGAGCCCCGCATCGGGCTCCCTGCTCTGCGGGAAGCCTGCTTCTCCCTCTCCCACTCCCCCTGCTTGTGTTCCCTCTCTCGCTGTCTCTCTCTCTGTCAAATAAATAAATAAATAAAATCTTTAAAAAAAAAAATAAATAAAAAAAAAAATAAAACTATTATGTAAGAATAGATGATAGTAAATATGAACAGATATTGTAAAAGATTCAGACAATAAAGAAATGTATAAAATTAAAAAAAGAAGAAAAGAGAGAGAGAATATGCCAGTATCTTATCAAATAGTTTGCAAATAAATTAAGCAATAAATTTCAAATTATTATAAAATAATATGGAATAGATGATTAATTTTAACATTTTTGCATTAAAACATAAAAAAATTTTCAATACTTCATTATTTATGTTGTATTAAAATCTTGATAATCCCTAACTTTTTTTATATACAAAAGTGGTAAATCTAATTTAAAATGTCTAGAAAAGATAACAGAATATTCCAGCAATAAAAATGGTTTGCCCCATAACCTTTTTTAGCTAACTGGTGTGAAAATATAGAGAATACGTATGTTTCCTGACTTACTAAATCTCTAATCTTAAGTCAGCTATAAGTTAGAAAGATATGTAGAATGCAGTGGAAGAAGGGAAAAAATAGTTCTGGAGGAAATTTTTAATTCAATTTATATCAATGAAAAAAATACATTTGGTGGAGGATTCTGGGGGAGAAACACTCTCTTTTCTTTCTGTCTCTCTGTGTTTCTATCTCTGTCTCTGTTTATCTCTCCGACTTGATGTATTTTTGTGAAGCCTGAACCTACTAGAGTCAAGTACCACCAAGAGGGAAGAGGGAAGCTGGACTTAGAAATTACCTGACACCAGGGCGCCTGGGTGGCTCAGTTGGTTGGGCGACTGCCTTCGGCTCAGGTCATGATCCTGGAGTCCCGGGATCGAGTCCCGCATCGGGCTCCCGGCTCAGCGGGGAGCCTGCTTCTCCCTCTGACCCTCCTCCCTCTCATGCTCTCTGTCTCTCATTCTCTCTGTCTCAAATAAATAAAATCTTTAAAAAAAAAAAAGAAATTACCTGACACCATAAAAAAATCTTACAAGGACATGAAAATGAACCAGGTGTAATTGAACCTCTAAGTCAAGCAAAAGTGGGAACCTACATTAACTCCGGATGTCCTAGTTATATAAATCAATAAACCCTATTTATTGTTTGAGTGAATAGGCAGAATAAAAGATTCTACATAATAAAAAATGCAGTATTGTATCTTAAACAGACTCAAAATATGTTCATTGAGCAAATTTGTCTTCATAAGCAGTTAGACCCATTTTTTAAGAATGACTTTTAAAAATGGAACTATCCAGTATAAATTAATTTATTTTCTGTCTTCCAAAAGTAAACATGTTTAATCTATTTTTCTTATAGAACAAATAAGTTTTCTCCCTTATCCCCTTTATACATACCAATCACCTGTTATGAGATGAACCATGGGGGCTATAGCATATACTTTTGTCTTCACCAAAATTTAATTTTATTTTTGTTTGGTTGGATTTGGCTAGGGAGGGAACTGGCATTCTGTGCCAACTTCACTCAAAAGCGATACCTGTGTCGATAATTGAGAGGGTTAAGTCAGAAAATTTGAGGGTCTAAAGAAAGGAATCATATAGACTTCTAAAGAAAATAACATGTTTTGTAGTTCACCAAGTTACTGGGGAGATAGAGAAATGTGCCTAACTACAGTTCTTCCCCGTACATATGGGTCAAAGACTCGAATTTGGCCTTGGTTCTCAAGAGTAAAGAAAGTCTGACTCAGGTCAATTAAGAAAATCATTGTCCTTTTATGTTACTTAAGACACCTATTTAAAAACAAGATCTATTTTAAATGGATCAACTTCTGGCATGACAGTATGTGAGGTTCCACTGACATGCTCTCAAGTAAAACTGGTAAAAATTATAAAAACAAAAACATGTAAACCCTCTCAAATCATCCTAAAGATAAATAGTAAATGAAGAAATAACCACTCAAGAAAATCTATGGAAATTTAATAAGAAAGGCAAGTGTGTGGTATTTGACCAAAGATCGCTCCCTTCTTCCCTCCTCCCGGCTGAGATGCCACTCCAAACTGATGTAACTAAGAAAACAAGTCTGTCTATTGAGCTTCCACTCAGAGTGCTTTCTTCCTGGGTTGAGCAGGGCATCAGCCTTTCCCATTCAGTCGCCAGCTACCTGTTGCTGAGGCTAAGTCCTGGGCATTGTGGTCAAGAGATGGAGGCTCTCTTCTTCCTGGTCCTCTCTCATGGATTGGAGTCTCTATCATGGGTAAACATGCTGATACTGCTGGCACCCCAATTGTGATTGCTCCAGATTGTGAGGTGGTGGTCCTATGCAAAGAGAAGCAAGCTGAGAGGAACTCAGGCTCTGTCTGAATCTCCACCAGGTGCTCAGCAATTGGAGTGGGGATGTCACTCAGGAGCTTGCCAGTGCCCTTGCCTCCAGCTCCAGAGCCCTGGCTAAGATATTTTACCTGCAGGGAGAAGCAGGCCCTAAAATAGCCATTCACCTCTTCCAAAAGAAATGAACTCAATTTTAAAGAGAGCATTGAGAAATTCAAGCCTGAAGTGCTTGCTAGACTTTTGGAGGTAGTGGACAAAGACAATCTGGAGGAGATTCGTGTATTTAATAAACATACAGCCTAGACTGCAGGCTGGCTAGTATGTAAAAGAGAACAGGGAATACAACATTGTGAGAAACATTCCTGGGATTAAAATAAACATCAAACACTGATCTCAGAAAATATTCCTTTTGAGGATGCATAGTTTTACTGGGTTAGTTTGTACAGCAATTTATGCCTCAGGGAATGTTGAAAATAATAAGGCAGTCAGTTGGCCATGTGAAGTTTAACAGCTGGGTGTAGTCAGTGAAATAGAGGAAAGGAACTCTATCCAAAACTATACCATTTCAAGAATATCTTGAGTATACCCAAAATTGCACATCATTAAGGAGCAGCATCAAAGGCTTAATACTGTGGAAGTAAATAGACTTCATTTAAATAATCCAGCCAATCACTAACCACATAAACAAGCAAATAACAATAACAGCACCCCAGGAAGAAGTATACATTTATATTTGATATATATTAATTAATTAAGCTTATATTAATATATACTAGGTAAAATATATTAACTAAAATGTCTAGTTTCCAACAACAAAAATTATAAAGCATGCAAAGGAACAGGAAAGTATGACCATGTACCAAAACATAGACAACAGAAACTGCCTGTGAGAGCCACCATATGCTAGATTTAACAAAAGTTTAGATGTTATAGATATGTTCCCAGAATGAAGGGATGATTTTAAAAGTAAAGGAAGGTGTGATAATATTGTCAAAGAGATACATAATAAAAAAGCAAATGGAAATTCTGGATTTGAAAAATATATCTGAAATTTAAAAATTTACTAGAGGCTTAACAGGTTTCAACTGCTAGTATAAAGAATTAGTGAACTTGAAGATACAACAAGAGTTTGCAAGCTGAAGAAAAGAAAACAAAAGTAATGAAAAAAATAAACACAGCTTCAGAGAAAAGCAAGATACCATTAAGCACACAAGCATATTCATAATAGGAGTACCAATAGAAGAATGGATTATAAAAAATATCTGAGAAATAAGTACTAAAATTTTCCCAAATATACTGAAAACAATGACCTACACCCAGGAACTTAGTGAAATCCAAGTGGCATAAATACAAAGAGATCCACAATCACATCATAGTAAAAATGCTGAATGTCCCAAACAAGGAGAAAATTTTGAAAGAAGTGATGGGGAAATGACTTTTCACTTCAAATAGAATCCCAATATGATTAATAAGACTTCTCAGGAGAAACAATAGAAGCCAGGAGTGGGTAATATATTCAAAGTGCTCATAAGAAAAAAGCAAAAAACAGCAACAACAATAAAATAGCAGTCAAAAACCTTAAATCCAGAAATGTTATCTTTCAAAATGGAAGTGAAATAAACTTTCAAAATAAGCAAAACTGAAAGAATGTTTTGCTTGCATACTCCTCTCACAAGGAATACTAAAGGAAAATCTTTTGGATGAAAGCAAGTGAACCACACTATAATTAGATTCTACACACAAGCACACAAAAGAGCATCAGTAAAGTTAAATATGTAATTATAAAAGAGTATAAATGCATGTTTTTTCATAACTGATTTAAAAAGCAATTGTACAAAACATACAAAAATTGTACACTATATATAAAATTATATGACTAATAACATCTAGAGATGCAACAGGTGTGTAATTGCCAATTACAGCATAAAGATGGTGGATGGGAGCAAAGTTATAATGGGCTAAGCTATATTAGTCTAAGGAAAAGATTACAGATGGAAAGTAATAATTATAAATATGTATTATTTGGTTTATAATATTAATGGTTGTAATATGTATAAAAATGGTATCACAAAAAGTGGAAAACACATTGAGCTATTTAGGAGTAACGTTTCTATATATCACTGGAATTAACATAGCATATATTTGAGGCTAATTATAGTGAATTAGGATATTTATGATAAACCCTATATCAGCCACTAAAATAACATAAAAATACAGTGAAAAATCATTAATTTAAATGCTACATTAGAAAATATCCACTTAACCCAAAGAATAGAAGTAAAGGATGAGTAGAGGAATAGAAAAGACAGACTTAGAAAACAAAGAGTAAAATGGTAATCCAACCAAAAGTCACAGGTTGTTAGATTCTAGCCATCCTAGCAGTGTGAACTGGTATCTCATTGTGGATTTAATATGCATTTTACTGATGACTAATGATGTCAAACATCTTTTCATATTCTTACTGGTGATGTATGTGTTTTCATTGGAGAAATATCTATTCAGATATTTGCTCACTTTAAAATGAACTTGTTATTATTGAATTGTAAGATTTCTTTACATATTCTAGATACATGCCCCTTATCAGATATATGACTTACAAATATTTTCTCCCATTCTGTGGGTTGTCTTTTTCTTTCTTGATGGTGTCCTTTGAAGAACAGGAGTTTTTACTTTTGATGAAGTCCAGTCTATTTTGTGTTGTTTTTTTATGCTTTTGATGTCCTATCTAAAAATTCTTTGTCAAATTTGAAGTCATGAAGATTTATTCCTCATATTTAGAATCAAAAAGTCATATAAAGTGTTGGTAAAGACATGGGGAAATTGGAACCTTCATGCATTGCTGGTGGGAATTTATAGCGGTGCAGGCACTTTGGAAAATAGTCTGGTAATTCTCAAACTAACAAGAGTTACCATATGACTCATAAAACACACTCCTAGATATCTACCCAAGAGAAATGAAGACATGTCTACATAAAAGCATGTACACAAATGTTTATAGAAATACTATTCATAATAACCAAATGGTAGAAATAACCCAAATGTCCATGAGCTAATGAATGGATAACCAAATGTAGCATATCAATACAATGGCATATTTTTGGGTCATAAAAGAAATGAAGTACTGGTACGTGCTACAACATGATACATGAACCCCTTGAGAATAGTATGTAAGTGAAAGAAAGTTATATAAGATAATATATGATTCCATTCATATGAAATGTCCAGAATATGGAAATCTGTATAGACAGTAGATCCGTGGTTTCTTAGGGCTGTGGAATGGGGTAGAAAGATAGGGTGAGGGCTAATAGTTATGGGTTTTGATTTTTTAAGGTAATGAATAATTGGCTAAGATGAGTTGCACACGCTTGTGAATATACTCAAAATCATTGAATTGTATACTTTATATGGGTGTATTTCATATATGAATTATGTCTTAATAATTCTGTAAAAAAGAAACCTTTTAATTTCACCACATTGAAGCAAATAATGGCTCCATATTCTCTATCACCAAGACCATGAGGACATTTAGTTGATGGGAGGAAGGTGGATGGTGTCCTGCATCTGTAGATACAAGTTTAATGTTGGGAGTTGGGTGTTTTGAGGAAGAAGAGAGAGAAAGGGCTTACAGTGGAAATGTACCAGAAAATAGGACTTTGAGTATGATCCAATATATTTATGATATAAATAGTCTCCTACAACATCTTAGTGTATTCTGCAATTTTTGTTCAGAAGTGTTTTACAGAATGAACATTTTATTTGTCAGGGAGGAGATGAACTTTGAGAGATGGCATGGATATAGGACATAAATTAGTAATGTGGGTTGTTTACAATTCAGAATAGAACAGGATATTTTATTAAGGAAATTGTGTTTATTTCTTTCAGTTTTTTTCTGATAAAAACTGTTTTGGGCGCCTGGGTGGCTCAGTTCGTTAAGCGACTGCCTTCGGCTCAGGTCATGATCCTGGAGTCCCTGGATCGAGTCCCGCATTGGGCTCCCTGCTGAGCAGGGGGTCTGCTTCTCCCTCTGCCCTCTTCCCTCTCGTGCTCTCTGTCTCTCATTCTCTCTCTCTCAAATAAATAAATAAAATCTTAAAAAAAAAACTTTTAAAAATTTTTTATTGTATCTATATGAGATGATGGATGTTACCTAAACTTACTGTGTTAATCATTTCATAATATGTAAATCAAACCATTATGCTGTATACCTTAAACTTCTACAGTGAGGTATGTCAATTACATCTCAATAAAACTGGGGGAAAATAATTGGGGAAATTCAAACAAAGTTCAATTTGTTTATAGGTATTAATAAAGAAGTCAAAAATTTTTGCCTAAAACTAATAAATGTTTAATTAGGAGAAAAAATATATTATTTTCTTTAGAGAAATAGAAAAAAATCCCCATGGGAAATGATTTATTGGAAAGAGGTGTAGTAGAGCATAATACTTAAAATCTCAGACCCAGGAACAAGAGTGTAGGTATGGATATGACTCCAGAACCCACCAGTGATAGATTAAGACCATTGACAACTTAGCCTCTCTGCGCTTTCTTTTTCTCTCCTAAAAGCAGTGCCTAACTTATAAGGTGGAAATACTTGAATAGATTGAGATAAAGCTATCAGAATTATGCCTGACTTTTAGTAAGTGTTCAGTATAAGCTAATATGTGATAGGGCGGGCGGTCATGTGGAAGAAGAAAGAGATGTTCTATTTGGATGAGAAAAAGAATAGTATAAAAAATGTTAGAACTATACAATATTACTAATATATAAACAATTTAGAACAGCTCCAAACTAGAATTTGTTGCGTCACATTTTAAGGTAAAAATATTAATGCTTCTCAGGAATTATTATAGCCAATTTGTGTATCAGGTGATATTTAGACTGGATAAATTCAAAGATCCTTTGTGAATCTTGGATTATTTTTATAGATTCCATTCTCCAGTGTATTGCCTTATATTCAGTGTGTTTGCCTATCAACTTTTTCATTCCAAACTGATTGATTTGATTTACATCTCCTAGCTTGACAAATGGAGTAAGAGCAAGAAACTTGACCTATTATACATATTCATAAAATGTAAGAAATTTCTACTATGTTATGAAATATTTAATAGTAATTCATCTGTTACACCTGTAAAAGGTTCTCTTCTGGGAGTGGGTATGCAGTTTAAACTAGATTCTAATTAACTTTAAAAAATCTGTTAAGTCTTAGTTCATCTGTTTTAGAATAAGGGGGTCAATAAAGAGTCAAGATTTTAATTTTAAATTAAATTAACTGTGCTCTGTGAAAAGATTTTTATTCAAAACCTCCTACAAGACGTGACAAGGCTTAACCTTTTTTGAATTATTCCTTCACTACTTGATACCTGTTTAAGGAAATTTATTTTTTATTTCTGATTACCTCCTGATTACTTCTACACAGCCGAGGCATCATTAAAAAATGGTGGAATGCTACTGATTTCATTATCTGGATCTAAGACTGGGAGCATATATATGTGTGTATACACAAACACACATACCCCTCCCCCCACACACACACATACACTTACCACTATACACTTAGGGATAGAAAAAAAAGTTTACTCTCCAAGAATCCAAAGTTGGTTTATTATAATTATTTCATTTCCCCTCTCTTAATGTATGATGGTGTATATTCTTTTATCTTTCTTTTATTGGTTATCTTAGAGATAAAACATACTTTTGAGATTTATTAATTTTTAATAAAACATTTTACCACCTTTATGATACTGGAATGTTAGAATACCTTATGTTTATTTATAGTCTCCCCCACCTTTTGTGTTATTTTGGTCATGCATGTTTCACAAGTATTTTAAATAGCACACATTATAGAGTTAAAGGAAAGGAATTAAAGGAAACTATGTTAAAGGAAACTATGCTATCCTCATATATATTTAAATTAAAGGTTTTTAAAAATAAGGACATTGAGCTTGCCCTTGATAAAAAATAAATATTTTGCTTTTTAAATTTTCCCTAAAGTGTACTTGTATTGATTTTATTTTCTCCCCAGAGCAAAGGGCTAATAACTACAAAGGGATTCTACAACTCATTTGAACTATAAACTGTAGTAATTAGTGGAGAAAATAATTAAAAATTAGAAGAAATAAAGAAGGCTGTAGCCACTACCAACCATCAGTTTGCATGATAATGCTGCCCGAGTATCTCAGCATTGGTACAATTGATATTTGAGGCTGGGGGTTGTCCTTTGTCTCCTGGGATAATTAGGAGTATCCATGTCTTCAACTCCAATGATGTCAGTAGCACACACTCCTCCTAGTTGTGACATTCAAAAATGTCTCCGTACATTGCCAAATGCCCCCTATGTGAGGCAAAGTTACCCCCAATTGAGAATCGCTATCCTGTACCAAGGAAAAGATCAGAACAAAGATAAAGAGCAGAGTTACTATATATCTATGACTTTTTAAAAACTATTTTTCAAAATATTCATAGACAAATGTGGGAAGAATAGTATAAGTTCCCATGCGTACATTACCCAATTTCAACATTTATTAATAGATGCCAATCTTGTTTCATCTAATCCCTCATTGGTGTGTTTAATTTCCCTTTGTGAATTACTGTACCAGCAAATCCTAAACACTGTATCATTTCATCCACAAAGACCTCACAGGATCCTACGCTATAGGGATTCACCCTGTCCCTTTTTAAACATCATCACTATGTCATATCTTTAACTGGGTTTTCTTAAAATTAAAGCCTGACATAAACTCTGTGAGTAGGGCCTTTATTTGGGAAGTTATTCTGGAGTTGAGGAGTAAATATCAGGAAATATTAATATATGAAAAAGTCAATACAGGACTGCGTGGGGCTCAATCCCATGGTACCTTCTGAAGAGCCACATACAATGAATTTAAGGACATTGTCCAGGGAGCTGAAAAGAAATATTTATCATTGATTTCCCTTAACTATTTGTAAAGATTGAATTCATGGGCATTAACACTCTATGGCCGGGCACCTGGGTGGCTCAGTTGGTTAAGCGACTGCCTTCGGCTCAGGTCATGATCCTGGAGTCCCGGGATCGAGTCCCACATCGGGCTCCCTGCTCAGCAGGGGGTCTGCTTCTCCCTCTGCCCTCTTCCCTCTCGTGCTCTCTGTCTCTCATTCTCTCTCTCTCAAATAAATAAATAAAATCTTTAAAAAAAAAAAAAACACTCTATGGCCAACTCCACCACTGCTGAGTTCTGTATTTTCATGTGGATGATATCAAAGAAGCAAGCCCTAGAAAAGAAATAGGTACTGTTATATCCTGGGGCAAGTCACAGTCAGATTATCTTTGTACAAAATTTTTTGATGTCTTCATGGAACTGGTCACTGCATCAGTAGATGGATTTGCAAGGGTGTACAAGAGGTGTGCAAGAAACCCATTATTGATGATTTTAAAATTAACTTTTTCCCTAATATGAAATATCCAGTCATTGGTCATATTTCCTAAATTGCCTCAGAGAAATTAATTAAATAATTAGTTGTATGTCTATTTTAGGGTTTTGAATCAGGATCCCATCCAAAATTATTGGGTATATCTCTCAGGTCTCTTCTAACTCTAAATCTTTCTTTATTGACTAAACTAAGACTCTATCCTGTAGAATTTTTCACACCTTGGATTATGCTGATGTCTTCTGGTTGGTGTCATTTGACATGTTCCTTCATCTGTATTTGCTATAAACCAGCAGTTAGATCTTGAGGCTTGATCAGATCCATACTGACTTTTGGGCAAGAATATAAGTGGTGTGGTGTATTTCCTATTCTGTTACATCAGAAAACGTATAATACTGGTATATTTCTTTTTGTGTTTGTAGGATTGTTCTGTGGATTTAAGTGTGTCCAGTATAGATCATTTATTATAATATTTCCTTCAAATTTTTTATTTATTGGTTTTAGCAGCCAGTAACAATATGGCCTAGATTCCTTATTTCTTAGGTGCTGCAAATAGTTATATTGTAATCCATCAGTGCTTCAGTATTTATTATCTAGAATTTTTGCATTAAAAAGAATTTCTCTCATCAAGTATTTAATTATCTTGAGTTATAGTTTCTGCAGAAAAAGCAGACAAGATGCTTGTTTTCCTTGGAACAGTTGTCAGAATATTGTTAGTGCCAAAGCATCCTTTAAATATTAATTTTTTAAGACTTTATTTTTTAGGGGTGCCTGGGTGGCTCGGTCGTTAAGCGTCTGCCTTCGGCTCAGGTCATGATCCCAGGGTCCTGGGATCGAGCCCCGCGTCGGGCTCCCTGCTCAGCGGGAAGCCTGCTTCTCCCTCTCCCACTCCCCCTGCTTGTGTTCCCTCTCTCGCTGTGTCTCTCTCTGTCAAATAAATAAAATCTTTAAAAAAAATAAAAAAAGACTTTATTTTTTAGAACAGCTTTAAGTTTACAATAAAATGAAGAGGTATACAAAAGAGTATTCATATATGTTCTGCCCTACATATGTATAGCCTCCCCCTTTATCAACATCACTCACCAGAATTGCACATTTTTTTAACAACAATGAACCTACATTGATATATAATATTGCCCAAAGTCCACAGAATTTTAGGTTTAACTCAAGTGTTTGTATATTCTATGGGTTTGGACAAATATGTACTGACTTTTATCCACCATTATAATATCATACAGAGCTTTTTCACTGTCTTAAAAATTCTCTGTGTTCTGCCTAGTCATCTCTCCCCTACCCATTCCACCCCTAATAAACACTAATCATCCAATCATTTTTACTGTTATCCTAGTTTAACCTTTTCCAGAATATCATATAGCTGGAATTATATAGTATGTAGCCTTCTCAGATTAACTTCTTTTACTTAGTAATATGCATTCAAGATTCCTCCATGTCTTTTCATGGCCTGATAGTTTATTTCTTTTAAGGCTAAATAATATTTGTCTGGATGTAGCATAGTTTATTTATACATTCACCATCTGAAGGACATCTTGGTTGCTTCTGAACTTTGGCAATTAAGAATAAAGCTGCTATAAACATCTGTGTGTAGGTTTTTGTGTGGACATACATTTCAACTCCTTTGGGTAAATACCAAGAAATACCATTGCTGGATCACATAGTAAGAGTATGCCTAGTTTTATAAGAAATCGCCAAACTATCTTCCAAAGTAACTATACCATTTTAAATTTCCACCAGAGATATATGAGAGTTTTCCTTGCTCCACATTCTCACCAGCATTTGGTGTTGTCAGTGTTCTGAATTTTGGCCATCCAAATAGGTGTGCAGTGGTATTTCATTGTTTTAATTTGTGTTACTTTGATTACATGTGATGTGGAGCATGTATCATATGCTTATTTGTCACCTGTGTATCTTCTTTAGTGAGCTGTCTGTTCAAATCTTTGGCCCATTTTTTTTAAAATTAGGTTGTTTGTTTTCTTATTGTTGAGTTTTAAGAGTTTTATATAGATAAAATATTTATATATATTTAATTTATATTAATATATATTTATATATAATGTATATTATATGTATATATTTGAATAATAACCCTTTATCAGATATGTCATATGCAAATATTTTCTCCCAGTCTGTGGCTTTTTATTCTCTTAATATTGTATATTGCAGAGCAGGTTTTTTTTTTTAATTTAATGAAGTCTAGCTTATCAGTTGTTTCTTTTATGAATTATAGCCTTTGTATGGTATCTACAAAAGTCACCACCATAGTCATGTCATTTAGAATTTCTCCTATGTTATGTTCTAGAAGTTTTATACTTTTGCATTTTACATTTAGACCTATGATCCTATTTGCATTAATTTTTGTGAAAGCTGCAAGGTCTGTTTCTAGATCGTTTTTTTTTTTTCCCCCACATGGATTTTGTTGTTCCAGCACCATTGGTTCAAGAGACTATCTTTGCTTCATTTTATTGTCTGTACTACTTTGCCAAAGAGCAGTTGACTATAACTATGGGACCCTATTGCTGGGCTCTCTGTTCGTTCCATTAATCTATTTGTTTTTCTCACCAATACCATGTGGTCTTGATCACTGTAGCTTCTTAATAGGTCTTGGAGTCAGGAAGCATCAGTCCTCCAAATTTGTTCTTCTCCTTCATTATCCTATTGGCTTATTATGGGGGTTTTGCCTCTCCTTATAAACTTTAGAATCAGTTTGTTGTTATATGTGAAATAATTTGATGGGATTTTGATTGAGATTGCATTGAATCCATAGGTCAAGTTGAGGGGGAACGTCCTTGCCTTATACCAGATTTTAGTGGGAAAGCTTTCAGTTTCTCACCATTAACTATGATGTTAGCTGTAGATATTTTGAAGATAGTCTTTGTCAAGTTGAGAAAGTACCCTCTTTATTCCTAGTTTTCACAAAAATCAGTTGTCTTTACACACTAAGAGCAAACTACCAGAAAAACAAATTAAGACAACAATCCTATTTATAATTGCATCAAAAGAATAGAATACTTAGGAATAAGATTTACCAAGTGAACCCTCTCTCTCTACACTGAAGAGTATATGACTTTAATAAATTGAAGAAATGGAAGAAAACAAATAAATGGAAAGATATTGTGCACTCATGAATTAGAATAATTAATATTGTTAAAATGTCTCTACTACCGAAAGCAATCTACAGATTCAATGCAATCCCTATTAAAATTTCAGTGGCAGAAATAGAAAACACAATCTTAAGCTGTATGGAACAACAAAGACTCCAAATAGCCAAAGAAATCTTGAGAAAGAAGAACACAGTTGAGACATCACATTTCCTGTTTTCAAACTATTTTACAATTCTATAGTAATCAAAACAGTATGACATTGGCATGAAAACAGATACATGGGTCAATAGAACAAAACTGAAAGCCCATAAATAAACCCATGCATATATGATCAATAAATTTACAACAAGGGAACTAAGAATATAAAATGGGGAAAGCATAGTCTCTTTCATAAGTGATGGTGGGAAAACTGCATATCCATATGCAAAAGAATGAAATTGGACCACTATCTTACACCAATTCACAAAAAGCAACTCAACATGTATTAAAAGACTTGAATGTTAGACCTCAAACTATAAAACTCCTAGAAGAAAACATAAGGGGTAAGCTGTTTGACCTTAGCCTTGGCAATGATTTTTTCAACTTGACACCAGAGGCAAAGGAAACGAAAGCAAAAATAAATAAGTAGGACTACAGCAAACCAAGAATTTGTGCAACAAAGGGAACCGTCATAAAAATGAAAAGTCAACACATGGAATGGGACAAAATATTGTTAATCATATATCTGATAAGGGGTTAATATCCAAAATATATAAGGAACCCATACAACTCAGTAGGTAAATCTAAAACCAGCCAAACAAACAAACAAACAAAACAATCTGGTAAAAAAAAAAAATAGGCAGAGGACCTGAATAGACTTTTTTATCTCTGAAGAAGGAATACAGGTGGTCAATAGATACCTGAAAAGGTACACAACATCACTATTCATCAGGGAAATGCAAATCAAACCACAATGGGACATCACCTCACACCTGTTAAAATGGCTATCACCAAAAAGACAATAAGTGTTGGTAAGGTTGTGGAGAAAAAGAAACACTTGTGCACTCTTGGTAGGAATGTAAATTGGTGCAGTCTCTATGGAAAACAGTATAGGGGCTCCTTAAAACTAAATATATATATATATATAACTATCATATGATCCAGTAATCCCACTTCTGGATATATGTCCAAAGGAAATGAAAATAGGTTATCACAGACATACCTGTGTTTCCTATGGTCATTGCAACGTTATTCACAATAGCCAACATTTGGAAATAAACTAAAAGTTTGTCAACAGATAAATGGATAAAGAAGATCTGGTACGTAAATATGTGTGTGTGTCTATATACAGACACACACACATACTACTGAATATTATTAGTCATGAGAAAGAAGGAAATCCTGCCATTTGCTACAACATGGATGGACTTGAGGGCATTATGCTAAGTATAATAAGCATACAGAAAAAGTACTAGAAAGTACAACTGACATGTGAAATCTAAAATAAAACTCAAGAGAGTGAGATAAAAGAAAAGTAGCTCCTAGGGGCTGGGGGGATGAGAGAAATAGGGAGATGTTGGTCAAATTGTAGAAACTTTCAGCTAGAAGATAGGTCTGGGAATGTAATGTATAACATGGTGACTATAGTTGATAACACCATATTGTGTAATTGAGCATACTAAGAAATTAGAACTTAAATGTTCTTAGATACAGAGGTAACTATATGAGGTGATGGGTATGTTAATTAACTAGATGGTGGAATTCTTTACACAGTGTGTATGCATATCAAATTATGTATACTATATCTTATGATTTTATTTGTCAATTATACCTCAATAAACCTAAAAAAAAAGAAAGAAAATAGTCAAAATATAAATGCTATGACTTTATTGGAAAGTGCTATCCCAGGAAAGGATTGAATGATGCAATAATACTAGGACCAACATTTCTGATTCTTTTCCTCATACTTGCCTCCTACAAGCTGCTTCAGCTCCAGGCATTAGGTCTACCTTTAAGTCAGGAAGAAGAGTAGCTGTGGGGAGTTTTGTCATTTTATTCTATCCGGAAAACCAGCTGAAGCAGAACTCCAGGAGATTTCCAGGAGATGTAATGGCAAAGAGCTACCCTGGATAAAAGGAGATTAGGAAGGTGGTACATTGCCCCTCCCTTAAAATCAGGTTATCAAGGAGAAAATTGAGAATATACATAGGATACCTAGTTGACAGTATGTGTCACAAAAATAAATTGATTTACACATTTTCTGTAATGTCTTGTTGACATAAACTAATATTCATGCTTAATCATGCATTTCATCATCAAGATATAGATTTTTAATTATTCATTATCTTTTAATTAGAATACATGATTTTGTTGACTGTTTCTTTTGCTGTGCAAAAGCTTTTTATCTTGATGAGGTCCCAATAGTTCATTTTTGCCCTTGCTTCCCTTGTCTTTGACGATGTTTCTAGGAAGAAGTTGCTGCGGCTGAGGTCGAAGAGGTTGCTGCCTGTATTCTCCTTTAGTATTTTGAAGGACTCCTATCTCACATTTAGGTCTCTCAACCATTTTGTGTCTATTTTTGTGTGTGATGTAAGGAAATGGTTCAGTTTCATTCTTCTGCATGTGGCTATCCAATTTTCCCAACACCATTTGTTGAAGAGACTGTCTTTTTTTCATTGGACATTCTTTCCTGCTTTGTCGAAGATTAGTTGACCATAGAGTTGAGGGTCCATTTCTGGGCTCTCTATTCTGTTCCATTGATCTCTGTGTCTGTTTTTGTGCCAGTACCATACTGTCTTGATGATGACAGCTTTGTAATAGAACTGGAAGTCCGGAATTGTGATGCCACCAGCTTTGCTTTTCTTTTTCAACATTCCTCTGGCTATTCGGGTCCTTTCTGGTTCCAAACAAATTTTAGGATTATTTGTTCCATTTCTTTGAAAAAAGTGGATGGTATTTTGATGGGGATTGCATTGAATGTGTAGATTGCTCTAGGTAGCATTGACATTTTCACAATGTTTGTTCTTCTAATCCATGAGCATGGAACATTTTTCCATTTCTTTGTGTCTTCCTCAATTTCTTTCATGAGTATTTTATAGTTTTCTGAGTCCAGATTCTTTGCCTCTTTGGTTAGATTTATTCCTAGGTATCTTATGGTTTTGGGTGCAATTGTAAATGGGATCGACTCCTTCATTTCTCTTTCTTCTGTCTTGTTGGTGTATAGGAATGCCACTGATTTCTGTGCACTGCTTTTATATCCTGCCACTTTACTGAATTCCTGTATGAGTTCTAGCAGTTTTGGGGTGGAGTCTTTTGGGTTTTCCACATAAAGTATCATATCATCTGCAAAGAGTGAGAGTTTGACATCTTCTTTGCTGATTTGGAGGTCTTTTATTTCTTTTTGTTGTCTGACTGCTGTGGCTAGGACTTCTAATACTATGTTGAGTAGCAGTGGTGATAGCGGACATCCCTGCTGTGTTACTGACCTTAGGGGAAAAGCTCTCAGTATTTCCCCATTGAGAATGATATTCACTGTGGGTTTTTCATAGATGGCTTTTATGATATTGAGGTATGTACTCTCTATCCCTATACTCTGAAGAGTTTTGATCACAAAAGGATGATGTTCTTTGTCAAATGCTTTTTCTGCATCTATTGAGAGGATCATATGGTTCTTGTTTTTTCTTTTATTAATGTATTGTATCACATTGATTGATTTGTGGATGTTGAACCAATCTTGCAGCCCAGGGATAAATCCCACTTGGTTGTGGTGAATAATTCTTTTAATGTACTGTTGGATCCTATTGGCTAGTATTTTGGTGAGAATTTTTGCATCCATGTTCATCAGGGATATTGGTCTGTAATTCTCCTTTTTGATGGGGTCTTTGTCTAGTTTGGGGATCAAGGTAATGGTGGCCTCATAAAACGAGTTTGGAAGTTTTCCTTCCATTTCTATTTTTTGGAACAGTTTCAGAAGAATAGGTATTAACTCTTCTTTAAATGTTTAGTAGAATTCCCCTGGGAAGCCATGGCCCTGGGCTTTTGTTTTTTGGGAGATTTTTGATGACTGCTTCAATTTCCTTAGTGGTTATAGGTCTGTTCATGTTTTCTATTTCTTCCTGGTTCAGTTTTGGTAGTTGATACACCTCTAGGAATGCATCCATTTCTTCCAGGTTATCTAATTTGCTGGCCTAGAGTTGCTCATAATATGTTCTTATAATTGTTTGTATTTCTTTGGTGTTGGTTGTGATCTCTCCTCTTTCATTCATAATTTTATTTATTTGGGTCATTTCTCTTTTCTTTTTGATAAGTCTGGCCAGGGGTTTATCAATCTTATTAATTCTTTCAAAGAACCAGCTCCTAGTTTCATTGATCTGTTCTACTATTCTTTTGGTTTCTATTTAATCGATTTCTGCTCTGATCTTTATTATTTCTCTTCTCCTGCTGGGTTTAGGCTTTATTTGCTGTTCTTTCTCCATCTCCTTTAGATGTAGGGTTAGGTTGTGTATTTGAGACATTTCTTGTTTCTTGAGAAAGGCTTGTATGGCTATATACTTTCCTCTTAGGACTGCTTTGCTGTATGCCAGAGATTTTGAACAGTTGTGTGTTCACTTTCATTTGTTTCCATGAATTTTTAAAATTCTTCTTTAATCTCCTGGTTGACCCATTCATTCTTTAGTAGGATCCTCTTTATCCTCCATGTATTTGAGTTCTTTCCAGCTTTCCTCTTGTGATTGAGTTCTAGTTTCAAAGCATTGTGGCCTGAAAATATGCAGGGAATGATCCCAATATTTTGGTACCAGTTGAGACCTGATTTGTGGCCTAGGATGTGATCTATTCCTGAGAATGTTCTATGGGCACTAGAGAAGAATGTGTATTCTGTTGCTTTGGGATGGAATGTTCTGAAAAGAACAAATGATCCAATCAAGAAATGGGCAGAAGACATGAACAGACATTTTTCCAAAGAAGACATCCAAATGGCCAACAGACACATGAAAAAGTGCTCAACATCGCTTGGCATCAGGGAAATACAAATCAAAACCTCAATGAGATACCACCTCATAGCAGTAAGAATGACTAAAATTAACAAGTCAGGAAATGACAGATGTTGGCAGGGATGCGGAGAAAGGGGAACCCTCCTACACTGTTGGTGGGAATGGAAGCTGGTGCAGCCACTCTGGAAAACAGTATGGAGGTTCCTCAAAAAGTTGAAAATAGAGCTACCATACCATCTGGCAATTGCACTACTGGGTATTTACCCCAAAGATACAAATGTAGGGATCCAAAGGGGTACGTGCACCCCGATGTTTATAGCAGCAATGTCCACAATAGCCAAACTATGGAAAGAGCCAAGATGTCCATCAACAGATGAATGGATAAAGAAGAAGTGGTATATATATACAATGGAATATTATGCAGCCATCAAAAGGAATGAAATCTTGCCATTTGCAATGACATGGATGGAACTGGAGGGTGTTATGCTGAACGAAATAAGTCAATCAGAGAAAGACATGTATCATATGACCTCACTGATATGAAGAATTCTTAATCTCAGGAAACAAACTGAGGGTTGCTGGAGTGGTGGGGGGTGGGAGGGTTGGGGTGACTGGGTGATAGACACTGGGGAAGGTATGTGTTATGGTGAGTGCTGTTAATTGTGCAAGACTGTTGAATCACAGATCTGTACCTCTGAAACAAATAATACATTATATGTTTAAAAAAAAAAGAAAAAGGATATAGGAGGGAAGAATAAAGGGGGGGTATCGGAGGGGGAGATGAACCATGAGAGACGATGGACTCTGAAAAACAAATTGAGGGTTCTAGAGGGGAGGGGGGTGGGAGGATGGGTTAACCTGGTATTGGGTATTAAAGAGGGCACATTCTGCATGGAGCATCGGTGTTATATGCAAAGAATGAATCATGGAACACTACATCAAAAACTAATGATGTGATGTATGGTGATTAACATAACATAATAATAAGAAAGAAAAGTGCTTACTGTTTCCAGGGTAAAGTTCTTACACATCTTTCATTAAATTCACCCCTAGATTTTTTATTTTTAATGCTATTATAAAGAGTATTGGTTTATTTTTCAATAAAATAAAATTGTTTATTACTTCAAAAAAAAAGAAATTAGAATACATGAAACATTGAAACAAAGCAAATTATTAATATTATTAATTTACTCTAGAAACATTCTCTGAGGACTCTCACACTATTTAAAGATTACAGACATAAATCACTAATCTGTACAATCCTAAGTTATTAGACTTATTTAATAATTGTCAGATCAATAAAAACACATAAATGTTAAAACTCCAATGGAAACAACAAGAACCAGTTTCAACATTTCTATATCGTTCATCTGTTTTCCCTAAGAGCCTTGAAAGGCAGACCATTTTAACTGTAGTAGCAAGCATCATTTCTCCATTTTAGCAGCAAATTACCCTTCCAAAGAAACAATAGCTTCAAGAGAGATTGAATCAAACATTTCAATTGGCTGACATGGATCACTTGTTCAGAAATACCTCTCAAAATCATGTGTTCCATCTCCTTCCTCAGACTCAATGTTTCTAATAGGATATATACATTCCTATAAATAATTTAAATGTACTATAAAGTTAAGCAATAAAAGGCAGCTATGTAAAATAAAGCTTTTACCTCTCTTAGAGTGTCCTTTAAATGGGAATAAACTGGCATTTGATCTCTTTATTTTCTTTAAATACAAAATATTTTCATATAATAGCATTGAGAGGAATTTGGCCTTTTATATAACCTGAAATGTATAATGAACAGAGTAGTTTTGACAACTATTGACTATCAAGTGCCTATGTTGCTTGTCTTAAATAGCTTGAGAGAAACTGTAGAAAATAATTGGTTTAAGAAAAATGACTTAAGTACCTTGTGTTAATATCATCATGTATTTAGAGCAGTTATGATTTCTAAAACATGCACATTTCTGGAAAGAAAAACAGAACTTCATGCATCTAAAAACTTAATGCTGAATATTGGTTGTTCATTTTTACAACATATTTATGGTCTATGTTTCTATGGCTGACTACTTATAGACAATCTTTAGAATTTAGAAAAAGTTTGTCTTAAATAACATTATCTGATTGCACTTTGATTTCTAAATTTTTAATGTGCTTTTCTTCTAGTGAGTGCCAATGTGGCATTTGCTATTTTTTTACAAAATAATTTTGATATAAATATATTTATTTTTTAATTAACTTATGAGGATTTCATTATACTTTCTTTTTTAGATATAATATTCTGTATTATACTCAAGTAGTAGTTATCTGTAAATAGAATGTTGTTTTAAACTGAGACTACCTCAAGAATTTTCTATTGCAAATGATTTTCTGAGAGGGTATATCTTATGAAATAGACATTTAATAATTCATTTTGTGATTGCAAAAAGTATCTATTTCACAAATATAACTCCAAAGAGTTAGGTGGACTTTTAAATTTATATTTTAATGTCCCTTTAATATTATTAGTCCAGAAAAAAAGATGAAGACCAGAATATATATCATATACTATTTTAAATTAAATATTATTTAATATTAATAGAGGAATGCTTTAGGTATACTCAGAGCACATACATTTATGTATATGTTCACACAGATTTACTGATATTATTGTTTTGAATGTTTAAAGCCATAAAAGGAAATATTTATATTTATGACAAGTCTTTTAAAGAAATCATAGCATAGAATAAAACTTGATGTTTGCCTACCTAGTCAGAAAAGAAAAATTGAAGTAAATTAGGATCCTATATTGTCTTTAAGTTCACAGAAAATATCCCCTTTGAAATTTGACTTTAATTATCTCCAGCTTTTTCAATACAAAAAAAGTAAATGGTCACTGGATTGTTCAATATTATTTGGTGAATGGCCATATATTGGCTAAAGGTATGAATATGAAAAATATTTTTGCCTTCACTTGTGATCTTCCCATTTCACTCCAAAATAAAACTTAGTTTTTGTTTTAAAAAATAATAAGTGAAAAAATTATTAATTTCAACTGTTCCTAAGGTTGATATAACCTTCTTAAGTACCAGTGATCATGGCAATGTTTTATATAAATAAATGAGTAAAAACATACATACATACATACATAGACATACATACATATAGCGCAGTGGTTAAGATTATAAATTCTGGAAAAAACATTTCTCAGCTTCCAGTTCTCACTTCACTGTTTAGTTGTGTGACCCTAGAGAAGTTGCCTGGCCTTTCTGTGTCTTTCATTCCTTATCAGTAAAATTTGGATATTAAATGGGCTTGCCTCAGAATTATTGTAAAAATCAAGTGATCTAATCTAGGTTAAGTATTCAGAAAAATTCTTGGCACCTGTCATGTTGAAATCAATAGGTATTAGCTGATATTATGACCCTATGGCATAGACCATTTACATAGGCTTTGACTAAATTGTTGCTTAAAATGTGATGATTGGTATTAGTGCCTTTTTGCGTGTTCTTTTATATTCTCATATTTCAATGACATTTGTATTTGAACAAACTGGAAGATCTATTTTGAGCAATGTCCTTTGAGTTCATTCTGCTTCACTTAGCATGGCTGTTATCATTTACATATTAAATCCACCTCAACTTATTTCTTACCAGCTTGTTCATGCCAGCTTTATTGTAATAACAAAAGCAAATACTGGCACTGGAATCTTGTGACAGTAACATGCTAAAAATTTTGCTACCATATTATCTATGTTTATATCTTTTACGATTGTTCTAAAATAAAACAGTATTAAAATGAAATCTCAAAGAATATTCTCTCAGCTTTCTGAAGATGCTTCAGAAATTTTTGTACAAATTCCCAAAGTCTGCTTTATATTGTTTGTATTTGGCATTGTTTGGATTATGGTATGACCAGTTAGCTTGTATATGCTGTATCTCAGGAAAAAACAAAACAAAACAAAACAAATTTTCAACACACAACTTGCATAACAGCTCCACAACTAATAACTGAAACAAAATAATTTTTTTTAAAGATTTTATTTATTTATTTGAGACAGAGAATGAGAGAGAGAGAGCACATGAGAGGGGGGAGGGTCAGAGGGAGAAGCAGGCTCCCCGCCGAGCAGGGAGCCCGATGCGGGACTCGATCCCGGGACTCCAGGATCATGACCTGAGCCGAAGGCAGTCGCTTAACCAACTGAGCCACCCAGGCGCCCCAAAATAATTTTTTGACACTAGGTTAATAATGTTGAGTACTTTCATAATACACTGACCTTATGTCAGAATTTCTATAATCTTTGCAATTACCATAGTGCTTTAGACATTTCACTTATGTCTCAAATACAACCCAGGATTTAAATATTTAAAAAATAAAAGAGAAAAATATTCATAAGAAAATAAATAAAATTAAAAAATAAAAATAATTACTTAAGGTCTTACAGAAATATAGTATTTATTTATTTATTTATTAAGATTTTATTTATTTGTCAGAGAGAGAGCGTGCACAAGTGGGGGGGGGGTGGCAAGCAGAGCAGGTAGAGGGAGAAGCAGGCCCTCTGTTGAGCAGGGAGCCTGATTCAGAACTCGATCCCAGGACCCTGGGATCACGACCTGAGCAGAAGGCAGATGCTCAACCATCTGAGCCACACAGACGTCCCAAGAAATATAGTATTTATTTAATGAGATATAATAACCTGCACTATTTTTAATGTGATGCTTTCTGTAAGTCATATAAATGGTTGTCATTTCTCTAAGGAAAATAAGGAGGAGCATATTTTGATGAGCTGAAGTAGAGCTGTAAGATCTGGGGAAAAGATGAATTCATTACTTTTACTCTGTATAATGGAACAATCCTACATAAATATATAATTATCTCTTCTTAACTACCTTGGCATAAAATACCATAAGGTTATGTGTATAATAAGGTCATGCATATTAAGGTGGGATGCACAGCTTACATTTCCTTATTCTCACATCAGAACGCCTTTAACCAGCTTCTGCCTTTCAGTACACATTACATACACGGAATAAACCCTTCATTCTCAGAGTATTCTCAAAATACTGTCTGACTTTTGTAAAAATTATATGCATTATTTTTCTCTTTTAGAACTAAAACAATTTATTTTTTATTTATTTTTTTAATTTTAATTTCAGTGTAGTTAACATTGCAGTGTTATATTCATTTCAGGTATACATTATAGTGATTCAACAATTCCATACATCACCCAGTGCTCATCAAGACAAGTGCACTCCTTAATCCCCATTTCCCTGATACTCAGTGATGTTGAGGATCTTTTCTTGTGTCTGTTGGCCATCTGTATATCTCCTTTGGAGAAAGATGTTCATGTCTTCTGCCCATTTCTTTTTTTTTTTTTTTAAAGATTTTATTTATTCATTTGAGAGAGAATGAGATAGAGAGAGCATGAGAGGGGGGAGGGTCAGAGGGAGAAGCAGACCCCCTGCTGAGCAGGGAGCCCGATGCGGGACTCGATCCTGGGACTCCAGGATCATGACCTGAGCCAAAGGCAGTCGCTTAACCAACTGAGCCACCCAGGCACCCTCTTCTGCCCATTTCTTAATTGGAATATTTGTTTTGGGGTGTTGAGTTTTATAAGTTCTTTATAGATTTTGGATATCAACCTTTTATCAGATATGTTATTTGCAAATATCTTCTCCCATTCCATAGGTTGCCTTTTAGTTTTGCTGATTATTTCCTTCACTGTGCAGAAGCTTTTTATTTTGGGGTAATCCAAATAGTTTATTTTTGTTTTTGTTTCCTTGCCTCAGGAGACAGATCTAGAAAGATGTTATTATGGCCAATGCCAGAGAAATTATTACCTATGCTTTCTTCTATAATTTTTTATTTATGGTCCTGTCTCACATTTAGTTTCCTAATCCAGTGTGAGTCTATTTTTACGTATGGTATAAGAAAGTGATCCAGCTTTATTCTTTTGCACATAGCTCTTCAATTTTCCCAACAACTTTTGTTGAAGAGAGTATTTTTTTCCCATTGTGTATTCTTGTCCCTTTGTTGAAGATTAATTTTCTATATAATTGTGGGTTTATTTCTGGGCTTTCTATTCTGTTATATTGATCTATGTGTCTATTTTTGTGCCAGTATCTTACTGTTTTGATTACTACAGCTTTGCAATTAACTTAAAGTCTGGAATTGTGATACCTCCAGTTTGTTTATTTTTCAAAAATTCTTTGGCTATTTGTTTTTTTTTTTTTTTTTTTGTGGTTCCATATAAATTTTAGGATTGTTTGTTCTAGTTCTGTGAAAAATGCTGTTGGCATTTTGACAGGGATTGCATTAAATCTGTAGATTCTTTTCAGTAATATAGACATTTTGACAATATTTGTTCTTCCAATATGTGACCATGGAATGTCTTTCCATATCTTTGCATCATCTGCAATTGTTTTCACTAATGTTTTATAGTTTTTAAAGTACAGGTCTTTCACATCTTTGGTTAAGTTTATTCCTAGGTATTTTATTATTTTTGGTACAATTATAAATGGGATTGTTTTCTTAATTTCTCTTTCTGCTGCTTCATTATTAGTGTATAGAAATACAACAGATTTCTTTACATTGATTTTGTATTCTGTGACCTTACTGAATTCATGTATCTGTTCTAGTAGGATTAAAATCTTTAGGATTTTCTGTATATAGTATTGTGTCATCTGCAAATAGCAAGAGTTTTACTTCTTCCTTACCAATTTGGATGTTGTATTTCCTATTCTTACCTGATTGCTCTGGCTAGGACTTCCGGCACTGGGTTGAATAAAAGTGGTGGGAGTTGACATTCTTGTCTTGTTCCTGACCTTTGTGGAAAAGCTCACAGTTTTTCCCCATTGAGTATGGAGTTAGCTGTGGGTTTTTCATATAAGGCCTTTATTATATTGAGGTATGGTCCCTCTAACCTACTTTGTTGAAGGTTTTTATCATGAATAGATGTTGTACTCTCAAATGCTTTCTCTGAATCTAATGAAACGGTCATGTTTTTTATCCTTTCTCTTATGATGTGATGTGTCACATTGATTGATTTGTGAATATTTAACCACCCTTGCAACCCAGGACTAAATCCTACTTGGTGGTGAATGGTTTTTTGAAATATTATTGGATTCAATTTGGTGAATGATTTTTTAAATGTATTGTTGGATTCAGTCTGTTAATATTTTGTTGATTTTTGCATCTCTGTTTGAGATATGGGCCTATCATTCTCTTTTTTTGGTTCTGTCTTTAAGGAAAATCAAATATCTATGTCCTTTATCTGTTCATAACCTCTCCCCCAAAGCCCATCATACAAAGTAACCTTCAAAAATTTTCAGTTCTGAGACACCTGGGTGGCTCAGTCTATTAAACATCCAACTCTTGATTTCAGCTCAGGTCATGATATCAGGGTTGTGAGATCAAACCCTGCATTAGGCTCCATGCTGGGCATGGAACCCGCCTAAGATTCTCCCACTCCCTCCTCCCTCTGCCCACCACCCCAGCTTCTGTGTGCATGTGTGTGTGTGTGTGCATGCACACTCTCTCCCCCCAAAAATAAATAAATAACAAAACAAAATAAAATTTCAGTTCGAAACTTCTAACTTAAAGTTCTCTAAGTCTTAAGAACCTAATCCAAAATCTGTCCAAATACATTCACAGCTTTCCAAAAATTTTATTTTCTTCCTATCCATAGGACCAGTGTTTCTGTCAAACTTTAGCTACCTCAGAATCATCCAATGGGCTTGTAAAAGCACAAATGGCTGAGTTGCCATCCAAAAGTTCTGATTCGGGATGCCTGGGTGACTCAGTCGGTTAAGCTGCTGCCTTCAGCTTGGGTCATGATCTCAGGGTCCTGGGATCAAGCCCCATATCGGGCTCCCTGCTCAGTGGGGAATCTGCCTCCCTGCACAGCAGGGAGTCTGCTTGTCCCTCTCCCTCTGCTCGTGCCCTCTTACCCTTATCCCTGCTCATGCTCTCGCTTTCTTTCTCTCTCTGCTATCTCTCTCTCAAATAAATAAAATCTTAAAATAAAAAGTTCTGGTTCAGTAGATCTAGGATGGGGCCTGATAATTTACATTTCTAACAGGTTTCTAGTTGATACTGATGGTCTGGGGACCTTACTTTGAGACCTGACTTTGAGAATTACTTAAACTGTGCATTACAACCACTTTCTCCTCCTTGCCATAATTAGCACTCCTTTGGTCTGAAGCTACTTTAACACACTTTAAAAAATTATCTTATGGATGTGTTACATATCTCTACCTCAGTGTTGCAATTGCAGGGCCAAAATTGTAAATATCTCTTATCATTAGGACTATAGAGAGTACAGTACACAAATTAGGTAAGTAGTAAATAATTGCTATTTCTATTGATTGTGATTATTGGGTTATTTAAAAGTGTATTTCAGTTATAATATAAATCTTCCAGCATCTTTAGCTTATTAATAACTTGAATTATTTTTCAAATGACTATTTTAAAAATGTTTCCTAGAACATTTTATCCATTTCTAAAACCAATGAGACTTTCATGAGAAATTAATGTTTTTTCTTTTCTGCTTTATATTGTAAAATTGATGCTTTTAATAGTTCGTTGATATGTAAAATGTCCTAATATCTGAGAAGTTCTCTGAGGCCTTTAAAGCCTTTTGTACATCACTATTTCCTTTCCTAAGCAAGGGGTAATGAAAACAAGTAGAACTTTTGTTTTTATATTAACTTTCTCAAGTCTTTGCTTTAAGGAAACACAAATTTTGAAAATTGTCTCCTCCATTATAAAAGTCTATATAGTACTTGAAGTCTCAGATAATGAAAGGATGTAAGAACTCACTGTCTTAAAGCAATGTAGCCTATCAAATGGGATTTAAAAAAGGGGGACAGAAATATCATCTCTCCTTTTCATTTGACTCAGTGTATATGCTTGGAGAAATCAATTAATTCTTTAGCTGCCCAGATTTATTTAGAAAAGTGAGATATGGAGGATGGTTTTTATACTAAGTTGATGGCACTAATTAAAAATTAAGGTCTTTAGAACAAGCTTAAAAATAGCTTCATATTTTATAACATTAGCCTCTAGATAATGGCATTTTTCTTAAAGAAGTGTACTCAGAATATGGGAAACTATATGAAATGGAAAATGTAAATTTGAATTTTGAAAATTTCTTTACTTCAAGAAAATAAACAAAGCTGAAATCTGTAAAAATGCAACTTGTTAATTAATGTAACATGCTTAATTACAATGTCAAAATATGTCTAGTTGCAGCCACCACTATTTATTGAGTTCACTTGCATAAACCCTTTGACAGCATGGCATAATCAACCTATCAATTTTCTTTGCATTCATATTAGAATGGTTTATTACATCAGTGATATTTTAATGTAAAGAATAAAATGATTTGTCATTTGTGATAGGCAGAATTATTAAGAAGACTTCTCTTGCAAAATTTGTATCCCCTGGTTATTCAATCAAGCACTAATCTAGGTTCTGCTGTGAAGGTCCTTTGCATATGTATTATATTTACTAGTTAGATTACCTTAAAAAAGAGAGATGATGCTAGATTATCCAGGTGTGCTTAATGTAATCATAGGATCACTTAAAAGCAGAAGAGAAATGCAGAACCATCAGGGAGCTGCAAAGAAGAAGGTAGGTGGAAGAGATGTAAAATAGAAAAGGAGATCAGAAATAATCAAAGCATAGGAGGGAGTTGATTAGTGATTGCTATCACTGAAACTGCAGTAAAGGGTCCAGGAGTCATAAATGCAAGTGACCCCTGGAAGCTGAGAATGACCTTAGCCAGTGGTCACTAAGCAAAGGGGAATTCCAGTCCTACAGCTGCAATAGAAGTAAATAGTGCCAACATCCTGAATGAACCTGGTGGTATATTGATCCCCAGAACCTCCAGAAAGAAGTACAACCCTGCTGACATCTGATTTTCACCCTGTGAAAAGCAGAACAGAGAACAACTTGAGCTATTTTGTGTCTGAGGTTTTGATGTATAGGACTCTGAGATAATAAAATAATTTAGCTGCTAAATTTGTGGTAATTTGTTATGGAAACAATAAAAAACTAATACATCATCCCATTTGTTAAGTTTCATAGTCAAGTTTTTTATTGAGGAGTATATACTTTTCTATAGTTGTCTGGTGAATTATTTTTAGTTCGATAGTTAATGAAGTAGAGGCAATGAATATTAAAATTATAACAGTATTCTTTTTTCTGTATTCAATGTATGTGGCAAGCATGTTGTAAAGGTTAATTCTTGAGAGGAAAAAAAAAAAAGATTCAAGTGGGGTCTCTGTTTCCACATGTAAGGAGCTTGGAAGTTGTCACTCCATCCTAACAATAAAAAAGGTAAACAAACTTAAAAATCCACAACTCTTCTTAGATTCATAAGACGACTGATGTCACAGGGCAAACAACTGCCACCAAAATTGGAGAGACAGAGAGACAAACATAGGGAAAGAAAATACTAGAGTAAAAATCTCCAAGGACTCCAATGCTAGGGTAAGAAAAGCTGAATTGTAATTGATAGGTTGTTGGAGGCTAGATGTGGACAAGTACAAGGATTAAAAAGTCCAGAGTGACCTAGTTATTAGGGGCCTCCATCATATTGTGATATTTACTGCAAGTAGCTCAACCAGATTCCCACAGTAAATATCAAAGAAAAATTCACTCAGGCAAGGAGAAGGGAAGAGGATCCATTTTGAAATATGCCAGAGCATTCTATTCTTAACAAGGCCTATCCTCAGGGTAAACCAGTTAACCACAGCCTAAACTACCATGGTATTATCAAATCCTAACTGACTTGGAGGTTGGGAAACACTTATGAAGTTTATAGTCCAGATGCATAGGACACTAAAAGATTGAAATCTAAATCACATTACTCTAGAATACTTCCCCTTCCAACATACCTCACCATAACTAAAGGCCTATTTACAACAGTTTCTTTTACCTGGTACATCATGTCAGGCTATCAAGGAAAAACAGCAACAACAACAACAAAACTAAAACTTTAAGGTACACCAAAAGGCAAAAAACACACTCAGAGCAAGTACCAGAATCAAATATGGTAGAATATTGAAATTAGATTGGAAATTTAAACAAATATGATTAATATGCTAAGAGCTTTAATGGATAAAGTAGACAGCATGCAATAACAGATGTGCAATGTAAGCAGAGAGATGGAAATTCTAATAACCAAAAAGAAATGCTAGAGAGAAAAAAAACACTGTTAACAGAAATGAAGAATGCCTTTGTTGGGCTCATTAGTAGACTAGACATGACTGAGGAAAGAATCTCTGAGCTACTGGAGATCTCAATAGAATCCTCAAAAACCAAAAAAGCAAAGAGAACAAGACTGAAAAAAAAAAACAGAATATCCAAGGAGGGTGGGGCAAGTACAAAAGGTGTAACATACACGTAATGGGAATGCTAGAAGAAGAAAAAAGAGAAAAGGGAAAAAGGAAATATTTGAAATAATAATGACTAAGAATTTTGCCAAATTAATATGAGACATTAAACCACTGATTCAGGAATTTCAGGGAACACCAACCACGACAAAATAAAAAACTACACCTAGGCATTTCATTTTCAAGCTTGGGAAAATCAGTGATAAAGAAAAAATCCTGAAATAAGGCAAAAGTAAAAAAAAATAATTCATCTGTAGAGGAACAAAGATAAGAATTGAATTAGACTCTCAGAAACTGTATAAGCAAGAGTAGAGTGAAGTGAAATATTTAGTGTTGAGAGATAATAGTGTTGAGAGAAAAAAAACAAAAAACAAAAAAAACCCTACTAGCCTGAATTCTGTACCCTGTGAAATTATCTTTCAAAAGTGAAAGGAGAAATAGGCTTTCCCAGACAAACAAAAGTAAAGGAATTTATATAGACCAAATTTACAAAAAAATATTAAAATAAGTTTTTTAGAGAGAAAGAGAACAATATAGGTCAGAAACTTGGGCTTACATAAGGTAAAGAAGAGCATCAAGAAGAAATAAGTGAAGGTAAAATAAAAACTTTTATTTTTCTTATTCTTAATTGATATAACAGATAATAGTTCAAAATAATAGCAATGTATTTGATTATGTGTGCTTGTGTATATATCATATATATACTTATGCATGCTTATGTGTAAGTGAGATGAATGACAGCAACAATACAAGGGTCAGGAGGTTGGAATTAGGATTAGTAAGAAGACTTCTAATGTAAAATATAGACCTGTAAACTAATCTAGTTAAGAAAATCTATCTCATCCAATATTTTCTCTCAATATCTATATGAAAGAATTTTCATATAAAGACTGAGATTCTTCCCACTAGAATTATTCGGTCTCCTGTGAATCCTAGAGAAATTTTATGTGGGAAGAAATATAACCAGCAGAAAGGTGTTTATTCCTGGACCAAGTACCATCCTGAGTCCTTCTTTTTCTCTTTTCTGGTAACAAAGCTTGACAAAATTAAGCACAGGGGTTACAAGCAAAACATTCAAATGTCTTTGACTTTGGTAAGCAGAGACTGAAACTTAAAACACACCTTCCACCAAATCCCAATCTTGCATATACTCTGTTGGACTTTCTACAAGAACATCTGGTCTTGTTAGGTTATATACCCGTTTACCCAGAGAAATTAGGAAAAGGGAAGGTGGGCTTAAAAGACAGACTCAGAGGATCAGCCATTTGTCTTCCACATCCTGAAGTGTCACTATCTATTTTAGGGCTTCTAATGTTTTGCTTTGTTTTGTTTTCTACTCTTTACAATATAACCTTTATTCTAGCTTCAAAATCATTTTCAAAAAGGAGGATTAATGTGATAGAATATGGATGTTTATTTGTAAGAAATACCCTTGCAAAAAAGCAAAATTTTTAGTTTGGGGGAAAATATTATTTGATTATGTGCTTATGTTTTTAATAATCATTCTCTAGTATGATAAACAGGACAGCATATTGAAAAGGCGGTTTAATGAGTAAGTCTAGAGAGTCAATTTGTCTATCAGATAGTCATTCAAGCAAAATATTTGTATGCACACATACAACATGCAGCTAGAGCCAGCGTTTAAAAAAAAATATATTGTTGATCAGACTAGCAAACTCTGTTATTCAGTGCATACATTGGCACCAAAAGAAGAAAAATAAGAAAATACTGATTCTAAATATGTACTTACGTTTCCTTTATAATGCAATATATGGTAAGGCAATAGTTTATCATTGATTCAGGTCAGTGCCTATTTGCTATACCCAAAATTGTCATTATTTGGAACAAAATATATAGTTTTAAAATGTATCATTAGTGTACTCCTAATCTCATTTTGAAATGCCTAATAAGAATTACAGCAAAAATGAAACCATTTCACTTTCTAATGCCTTTTCCTTCATAAAATAAAGGTCATGAGTTGGACTTCTGGACTATTAATATCCCTTGACACATTAGGGATGGTACTGGGTTGATAGGTTTATAGCATAGGTAATCCTGATAACTATTCAGTTATGAGTGTTTACATTTAACTGCAGCAAATTCACAATTTAAATATACTTGTTTTATCTGAAATATAAATTATATGATCTTTGTTTTATATACCATTGCATGTATCAATATATATGATAAACCTTATTTGCCTTTGCTTGTTATCAAACAGTATTTGCCCTCAGTGAGTTCTTTAAAAATTCATAAATAAGAAAATTTATGGAGGGGTGCCTGGGTGGCTCAGTCGTTAAGCATCTGCCTTCAGCTCAGGTCATGATCCCAGGGTCCTGGGATCGAGCCCCGCATCGGGCTCCCTGCTCAGCGGGAAGCCTGCTTCTCCCTCTCCCACTCCCCCTGCTTGTGTTCCCTCTCTCGCTGTGTCTCTCTCTGTCAAATAAATAAATAAAATCTTAAAAAAAAAATTATGGAAAAAATTGCTCATAAGATAGCATAGTAAATAAAAGGCCCTGGCAACCACAATTCTATTTCTGTGAGTTCAGCTTTTTGTTATTGTTGTTATAGCAGCTAACTTTAATTAGTTATTTTTTAATTTAATTTTTAAGTTGAGTATAATTGACACACAGTGTTATATTAGTTTCAGGTGTACAACATAGTGACTCAACTTCTCTATATGTTATGCTATGCTCACCACAAGTGTAGCTGCCATCATTACATTACAATATCATTGAGTATATTCCCTCTGTTGTGCAAGATCAACTTTTTTTTTATTATTCCACATATAAGTGAGAACATACAGTATTTGTCTTTGTCTGACTTATTTCACTATAAGCATACTATTCTCAAGGCCCATACATGTTGTCACAAAAGGCTGGATTTCCTTCTTTTTAATGGCTGAATAATCATTCATTGTGTAGAATTCCATATATATAAATATCTTTATTCTCTTACACTTCTTTAGCCTTCTCTCCATCCATGGACACCTCAGGTGTTTTCATGTGTTGACTATTGTAAATAATGCTGCAATAAACATAAACATAGAGCGTGCAGATCTCTCTTCCTGATAGTGATCTTATTTCCTTTGAAAATATATATTCATTTCCTTCAAAATGGGATTACTGGATCAAATGGTAGTTCCATTTTTAGTTTTTTGAGAAAAATCATACTGTTTTCCATAAGGGCGGCACCAATTTACATTTCCACCAACACTGAACCAGGGTTCTAATTTTTCCACATTCTTGCCAACACTGGTTGTTTCTTGTCTTTTTGATAATACCCATTCTGACAGGTGTGAGGTGATATCCCCTGTGGTTTTAATTTTCATTTCCTTGATGATTACTGATGTTGAGCATCTTTTCACGTACTTGCTGGCTATTTGTATATATTCTTTAAAAAAATGTCTAGTCAATTCTTTGTCCACTCTTTAATCAGACTTATTTTTTTTGGTATTGACTTATGAATTCCTTATATATTTTGGATATTAACCCTTTATCAAATAAATAATTTGCAAATAATTTGTTTCATTCCATAGGTTGCCTTTTCATTTTATTGATTCTTTTGCTGTGCATAAGTTTTAGTTTGACATGGTAACATTCGTTTATTTTTATTATTATTGCTTGAGCTTTTGGTGTCATATCCAAAAATCATTTCCAAGATCAATGTCAAGGAATATTTTCTCTCTGTTTTCTTCTAATAGATTTACTAGTTTGGGGTCTTACATTTAAACTTTTAACCCTTTTGCATTGTTTTGGGGAGTGGTAGAGTTCGAGTCCAATTTCATTGTTTTGCATATGATTATCCCATTTATTCAATACCACTTATTGAAAAGACTATCCTTTGCCCACTGAATATCTTTGCTCCCTTGTTAAATATCAGTTGACTCTATGTGTGTGAGTTTATTTCTGCGATCTCAGTTTTGTTGCATTGGTCTATGTGTCTGATTTTATGCCAGAACCATCCTGTTTAATTACTAAGGCTTTGTAATAAAGTTTGAAATTAAGAAGTGTGATGCTTCCAGCTTTGTTCATTCTCAGGATTGCTTTGGCTTTAGGGTCTTTTGTGGTTCCAGAATTGTAGGATTGTGGGTTTTTTTTTTTTTGTTTGTTTGTTTGTTTTCTGTGAAAGATGCTGTTAGAATTTTGATAGGGATTGCATTGAATCTGTACTTCACTTTGAGTATTATGGACATTTTAACAACATGAAATCTTCTGATCCATGAACACGGTATTTTTCCATTTATTTGTATCATCTTCAAATATTTTCATCAATATCTTATAATTTTCAATGTACAGATTTTTCACCTCCTTAAATTTATTCCTAAGTATTCTTTTTGTTGCTATTGTAAATTGGATTGTTTCTTTAGGCTTTTTTTGGATAGTTTGTTGTTAGTGTATAGAAAACCGACTGGGAGCTTGGTGCTATGGCAGCAGTCTAAGGCCCAGGGTAGCCAGCTGGGGATGGGGGCTTGACCTGGGGAAGCCTGCTGGGAGCCTGGAGCCAAGGAGGCTACCTAGGGGCTGGGATGCTGCCTAGGACCAACTGGAGCCTTGGTTTTCAGGAGCCACCTAAAGCTATGAAATTCAGCCACTATCTGGGTCTGACCAGCCCTGGGGTCTGCAGTGAAGTAGGTCACTCACTTCATTCTCCTCCCACAGGACAGTGTCCTTGCTGTGCTGCCCAGGATTGTGGAGGGAGGTGTGATAGGGGTATCCATCTTTTTGTCCTCCCTTCTTCAATGTGTTATTGCTTATTTCCGTGCTTCACCCAGGTTCTATAATCTCTCACCTGAAATCCTTGGCTCTTGTGACCAGTGCTATGTTTGTTCCAAGCTCTATTCTTTACTAGAATTGTATCTCCCAAGTAACAGGACACTACAAAAGATTTTAGTCTGACTGTTAGAAATTTTATTCCAGGTCTCCAGCCTTCCAAGCCATAAGCTTTGTAAGTGCCCCAAGGGGTTGTGCACATGTAATCTTCTAGACATTAATATCCCACACCTTTCTGAACAGACATCAAAAGCTCTGCAGGTATCTCTTTTCCACCAGTAGAGTCATTTTGGGCATTCTAAACCCAGTCCATTTGCATCCAGAATGGAAAAATAATCCCTGGGAAGAAATGTCTAGAGATCATTAGCTTACCTGGGGAAAGTTTATCTCTCTATTCACTTTAAGGCCATATAGTTCTTACTCCTTCTGCACTAGTTTGATGTTTTCTAAAATATGATTATAATTTACCTATTTTTCTAGTTATTTCTAGTGGGAGTGTTGGCTTGTCATTATGTGCCTCATCTTACCCAGAAACAAGACTTTCAGTAGTTATTTTTACTTATTTTTATATATTTTCAAGCTTGAGTATATGTCTTTGTGCATTATAGGAGCCAATAAACATTTCCTTAGAACTTTTAATGATATTAAAGTTGTAATCACTGATGATTTCATTGTGATAAAGAAACACATAAATATTATCTAACATAGGAACATGTATAAGAAATAATAAAATGTCAAGTAAATTAAGAATAATCGTAAATATTTCTTTCCAAATGCCATCTAAAAGTATTCGATGAGTGACAAATGGCAGATAAGATGTATTGAGCAAATACTCTGTGTTAAGCATTAAATACATATTTATCAGAAAACATATAATTTTTCCTCTGAACAATGGATATGACTAAGTTGGAACTATGATGCAGATAACCTACCTAAGATCATATCACTAGTAAATGAAAGACATAGGACTTAAAACAAGTCTTGGAGATGCTAATTTGAATTTTTAACCTCTAAGCTGTAATATTCTCTTTAAAATTACCTAAGTATTTTGGGGCGCCTGGGTGGCTCAGTCGTTAAGCGTCTGCCTTCGGCTCAGGTCATGCTCCCAGGGTCCTGGGATCGAGCCCCGCATGGGGCTCCCTGCTCAGCAGGAAGCCTGCTTCTCCCTCTCCCACTCTCCCAGCTTGTGTTCCCTTTCTCGCTGTGTCTCTGTCAAATAGATAAATAAAAATATTTAAAAATAAATAAATAAAATTACCTAAGTATTTCATTTCTATGATATAATAGATTATTAATTACCTAAAAGAACATTTTCCTTAAATCAGTAAAAGTGAGTTTCTGTTTTAATAAAAGAATGTATATTGCTAGACTTCAGCTATTCTATATATACATAGAGTCATTAAGACAGTTCAGTCAGATTACATTCTTGACAATATCTACATGACAAAATATTTTCATTGAGAAATACCTATTTACAGATATACTGGATTGGTTGATATTGCCCCAAATTCCATGCCCTTCCCCAAGCTTTAGAATGTGACCTTATTTGGAAGTAGGTAGGGTCTTTGTAGAGATGATCAAGTTAAAATGAGTTCATTACAATGAGATCTAATTATATGACTGTTATTAATATAAGAAGACAATAAAGAGACACATGAAGAATGCCATATGAAGATGTAGGCAGAGGTTGGAATAATACTTTTGTAAGCCGGGGATTTCTGGCAATCACCGATAGCCAAGAGAATGGTATGAAATGGATTCTTTTTTCCTTCAGGGAGAGCATGGCCCTGCAGACAACTTGATTTGGACTTCTAGCCTTCAGAACTGTGAGAGAATGATTTTCCATTGTTTAAGTCATCCAGTTTGTGGTTCTTTTGTTATGGCAGTCCTCAGAAACTAATGAAGATTTTGGTGCTGAGAAGTAGAGTGCTGTTGCAACAAATACCTAAAAATGTGCAAGTCGCTTTGGAATTGGGTAGAGGCTCAAAGAATTTTGAGGCCCTTGATAGAAAAAATCTAGAGCATCTTATATTTCACAAATGCTATCTTGACCCTGTTTTGAGATCATGGTTAAAAAATTCTCAATTACTTCCAATGGTAGTTTGGTAAATCCATGCCTCAACTGTTCATCTTATCAGGGTTTAACACTCCTGGGTTGCAACACACAGCTCAACTTACAGATGCCCTGATGCCAAACATCTGGAGATAGCCTCTTCTTCTTTGGGCCCATGGAATCATTCAAAATACCCAATCCAAAGGAAGCCTGTAAAACCTAAGGTATCTCTTTGCCATACATAAGCAACCTACAGTTTCAGTTTGCTGTTATACTTTCCCTGGTGTAACCCTCGGTGTAGTCCTGTAGCCTTCTCTTGCCTGGAGCTGGAAGTAATAAGGTATTCTTCCTTTCCTCTATCCATAAGTCTTTGTGTTATGTCAGCTATTATCAGAAACTAACAAATGCTAAAACAAAACATCCCTTTAAGAGACTCTCAGTAGATGTATGGTTGTTAGAAGCAATTCTGGTGAGGACTTGGAAAGAATAGGGAAGAGTAATAGAGAGTATTCTTATTGTCTTAGAGAATACATGTATCATTATGAACAGAATTTTGGTTGAGAAAATTTCCAAGCAAAATGTGGAGGTGCAACCTGATTTTGCTGTTTAGAGTAAAATGCAAGAGGAATCATAAATTAAGGAATTAATTGTAAAGTGAAAAGAAACCAGCACATGATGATTTGGAAAATTATCAGCCTATCCAGAGACCATGGTCTGGAAACAGAGTCAAGGGCATGGCTGGAAAATCTTTTGTTGAAGCTATCAGGAGAGTGACTCATGATTAGGATCAGCCATCTCAGCAGAAGCCAGGAATACAGAGGCAGTTTTCCAGGAAAGATCTGTGGAGGACCCTCTTTGTCTGATAGCATAATTCCCATGAATTGCATGAAAGTGATTTTTGAGAGTTTCAGACACCCTTATGTTCAGCGTGAACTGAAAGGAACAGAGATAAGACGAAATTGACTCAAGAGGCAGAACCACAGATACAGAAGACTGAGCTGATGGTACCTCCGTGGGCCAAGAGGGTGGGGTCATTTTCTCAGGAAACTCGGCAGACAGACCATTAAGCCACAGAGGATTATTCGCAGGTCTTAAAAATCTAATGATTTTTCCCTGCTGTGTTTTGGACTTACCTGAGACCCATTATCCCTTTTTTTCCTTCCACCTATTCATATTGGAATAAGAATGTCTATTTTATGCCTGTCCCTCTGTTGTAATTTGGAAGCAGATAATTTGTTTCATGGTGTTACAGGTCCACAGATGGAGAGAAATACTGCCTTAGGATGGGTCATACCATTGGTCTCACCCATAAAATTATTTTATTTTTTAAAGATTTATTTATTTGAGAGAGAGAGAGAGCATAAGAGACTGCAAGTGGGGGTGGGGAGGGGCAAAGGGAGAAGGAGAGAGAGAATCCCAAGCAGACTCCCTGCTGAGCACAGAGTCTGACTAGGGGCTCCATCTCAGGACCCTGAGATTATGACCTGAGCCAAAATCAAGAGTCAGACCCTTAACTGACTGAGCCACCCAGGTGCCCCATAAAATTATTTTATATAAAAATTACATAGATAGGGGTGCCTGGGTGGCTAAGTCAGTTAAGCATCTGACTCTTGATTTTGGCTCAGGTCATGACCCCAGGGTCCTGGGATGGAGTCCAGCACGGGGCTCTCTGCTCAACGGAGAGCTTGCTTCTCCCTCTCCCTCTGCTGTTCCACCTGCTTGTGCTCTCTCTTTCTCTCAAATAAAATCTTTAAAAAAGTAATAAAAAATTACATATGTATATGTGCATATACACATTTATATGTTGTATACTGTATACTATAAGGCACAAGTATTAACAATTTATTATATGTCAATGCAGTTTGAAACAATGTTATTCTTAATGTTTAAGGCATAGCTTGCATTCATTTCGGTATATACTTTTAAGTTGACACCTTGAAATAATGCAGAGTAATGGAAATAGCACTGCAGTTGTAATTAAAAGCCCTCAGGTCCCTCCTAGTTTCATCTCAGTTTCCTCTTAATAAAAAGCAGCTGAAATTTGTGTCACATACTGTTATGAGTGCCTAGCACTATGTCTGAAAGAAAGTATAATCTGTAATTGAATGCTATGTGACTCTGAATGTTTGTAAAAGTTGCAATTGCACCCTTATGGAGGATCATTTTAGTTGGAGAAAATGTAATCAGCATGATAAAAGTAGTCATAAAAATTTGAAAATTACAAGCACAGTTAAAATATCTTTAGAGAAGGTGGTTTGTTATGAAGAAAGTGAAACTACATTGAACTAGTTGAAGTTTTCTGTTAAAGTTATGATAACTTATTAAAATTTCCTGGGTATGACAGTAGAATAGACTGGAGTGTTAGCAGTGGAATTAGAATCAGATGTTCAAAGCACCAGTCAAGATGCAGCAGAATGTCATAGATAATAGCATGAAAGTCTGGGTTTAAGTTCTGGCTTTTACATTTATGAGCTCTTTGATCTTGGGCAAGTTATTTAATCTCTCTGTGCCTCAGTTTTTCCTTTTTTATTAAATGTATATATATTTCTTTGAGTTGCTGTGAGGATTAACTGAGATAATACATATAAAATAACCTCAAGATATCTGTTCAATGGTAAATCCTGAATAAATATGATTTATTGGTATTTCTTCCATGTCCAACCACAGTGAGACTTGTATAGGACCACTTGTAAAATCTGTGACCTTCAGTTTACATATCTATCAGATGGGCTGTAACATCAACTCAGTATTTGAGGTAAAGATGAAGTAGATAAAAGATTGACACTCCTCCCACCTGAAGGTAGGGCTAGGTTATTCTACCTTGTATTTCAGCAGGTTGTGGAACTGTTCGGATCCATTAAATATGGCAGAAATGAGGCTCTGCTCATTTTAGACCTAGACCTTAACAAACTAGAAGTTTCCACCTTCAAGCTCTTGGAACACTAGCACTTAGCCCCCAGGCATCGTGCAATGAGGAGAGGAACTGAGGCCTCCAGAGCAGCGACAGTACAACTGTTGCTCAACTGAAAGCCAGCACCACTCTGCCTTCTTAGAAGTGGATCCTGCAGCCCCAGACAAGCTGCTACCATTAACACCATCTGGGTCCATCCCCAATGACCCCTGCCCAAAAGGCAGATTTGTGAACCAAATGATTACTGTTTTTAAGCCACTATATTTTATTTTATTTTATTTTATTTTATTTTTTTATTTTTAAAGATTTTATTTTTTTACTTGACAGAGACACAGCGAGAGAGGGAGCACAAGCAGGGGGAGTGGGAGAGGGAGAAGCAGGCTTCCTGCTGAGCAGGGAGCCCCATGCGGGGCTCGATCCCAGACCTGGGATCATGACCTGAGCCGAAGGCAGACGCTTAACGACTGAGCCACCCAGGCGCCCCATAGCCACTATATTTTTAAATGGTATGTTAGGGCGCCTGGGTGGCTCAGTTGGTTAAGCGGCTGCCTTCGGCTCAGGTTATGATCCTGGAGTCCGAGGATCGAGTCCCGCATCGGGCTCCCTGCTCAGCAGGGAGTCTGCTTCTCCCTCTGACCCTCCCCCCTCTCATGCTAGCTCTATCTCATTCTCTCTCTCAAATAAATACATAAAATCTTAAAAAAAAAAATAAAATAAAATGGTATGTTAAACACCAGCAGATAACTGAAACTTATTATATCAACACCCTCTATGTGCTTCCTACATGAAATCTACCATTTAATTTAGAGGGTAGGACTGAAGTTAAATAGCAGCCTAATGTTTATAGTAACTAACAGATTTATAAACAGAGCTTGTATTTCTGTCAAAGTTCTCAATTCCTTACTTATATCATAGTTTAGTGCATGACTGTGCTCTTCAATAGGTTCTCCTGGAACTTGGAGTAGAATTAATTGATATCTGGATATATTCTATCTTAGTTTATGATTCCTTTTTGTCCTGGAAGGATAGAAAACATTACCTGTTTACTTTTGAAGACATCTCCTTGGTAGACTTAAGTCAGAGTTAATTCAAATATTGCCTTTTATGTACAATTTGACTTTGCTATACTAACAACCTATCATCAATAAATTAATGCAGTTCAACATCATTTGAGCCACCAAGGCCAAGAAATGCTAGATAGCTGGTTTATTACAGGTGATTTGCATTATTCATCTAAGTGCTTATAAGGGCCTACTCTAACTAAAACCCCAGAGATCTAACTTTTACCCCTTTGCTCACATCAAAAAGCATAAAACTATGAGTTGTGTAAAGAAGAGATTTCGAAGTTTGAGAACCAAGTGAAATGATGTATCCCTTTTGGGAAATGCCTTGCTTCGTGCATCTTTTAGATAGCTAAAGCCAATTAGCTAGAATTATAGTTGAATTGAATATGTAATTTTATAAAAGGTTGCCTAATTAGATCCATAGGGTGGCGCAGCATCTGAGTTTAAAGCCCAGCAGTTGTAAAGGGATTTGGCTAGCAAGCTCAGGGGTTGTGAAGTCTGGCAAGTGCGGTCTTCCAGCAGAATCTCCAATTCCTTAGGTAGTATCTGGGGATAGCTTGAGGCTACTGCTCAAGTCCAGAAAGTAACAGCTGCCTCAGCAGAAGCAATAACCACTAGGAAAGTGAGCCCACACTATTCCTGAATCTACGGCAGTGTTCATAAGCATTCCATGAAAGAAAGCATCCTGTGTTACTAATCTGAGCTATTTTCCTACTTAGGCTCATGACAAGGACGGCAAAGGGGGTAGAGCAAATGATCTGAGTGTATAAATTATGCCACGTATTTTAATTTTTCACAATTTAAAAATTAAAAAAACTAATCTTCTAAATGTGTTGTGTAATATAGATAGATTTTCTAGGATGTGCTTGAAAAATTTTGTTGACTCAAGATGATCAACCTGTACCAAAAGAAATTTTGAAACTTTGCCAACAACTGTTCTGTTAAACTGAGCATTTGATATACTCATGTAATACAGCAAATACCTACTCTTCATGAAGACACCATCGTGTAGACCCTAGTTTAGGTATATGAAATAATAGATCTTATCAGAAAAAGTATGTTTTAACTCCGCTCTTGCTGTGACAGCTGTGATGATTTACAAATTATCCTCACTTTCTGTTACTGAAATCCAATGAACTCAAAGCTAAAATTTAGCAACACTGAATTTTTAAATAGTGATTGAGCTAAAGATGATGGTTAAATTATGGAGCATTGATATAAGAGATGCAGTGAAGGTAGAAAATGTGTGAACATTAAGTGCCTTTATTATTCATTTTACATTTCATCAGGTACCACATGGCATGAAAATATGCTGTCTTACTTCATTTCCTCGCTGCCATGACTGAGCTGCCCCACTCTTGGCTGCTGGCTTTTTTTTTTTTTTTTCCAAGTCACATTCCTTAGGGGCTACCTAATATTTTAAGGATAAGATGGATGAGGATTCCATGAATAAGCTTAAGATTTGCACACTAAAGATAATCTCACTTTGTTTAATGTCAGCTGTGTGAAAGTGCAACATAAAGAAAATAATTCTGAGGCTTCATATTCTCAAAAGATGTATCATGGTGTGCTTTACGTCTCATGCATTTACAATTAGTACTAACAGACAAGAAAAAAGTCTCCTTTACGCATTTTGAAGTGTATACTTCAAATAATGATTGTTGTTTTTAAATATACAAATATAGATTTTAGATTGGCATATTTTGCAGGGGTTCTGTATATTTTCATGTGGAAGTCAGGAAACAACATTAACATAATGACTGGAGGAATATGCTCCAGTTTGGGTAACATATCTCTAAATAGTTTGAGGGCAAAACTATTATCAATTATACTTCAGGTTTTATAATAGGTAATTATGACATATTCAATCACTTTAATGTATGATTTGATTTACACTGACCCATCATCAAGCAATTATGCATATTAGCAACAATTACTGGGGGTGATTTTCTTTTTATTTGCTTGTTTCTAGATATTAAAAATGGGTTCATTATGTGGGATTTTTTTTTTTTTTTAATGTGGGATTTTTTTTTTTGAAGGGTTTTATTCAATAGGACTTGATACTGGGCAGAGTACCAGGCTTGGATGATGGAGATGTGGTCACAACAAAGAGAAAATTGATGGTGATGGTAAGTGAAATTTTTCAATCACAAGTAATTTTCTCTTCATAATAAGATATTATTCAGTTGATTTGGAAATTTCAACTTAATGTATTGTTTTTATAAGACACTTCTATAGGTTGTTAAAATTTCTTAACCAAGCATTGTTTTATTTCATCAATGATAGAGACAAGGTTATCACCAAATTTAAGAAATAAGTTTATAAAATTAAAGATGCTGACTGATAAAATGCATTAGAATTTTCTTAACAGAAGTATAACCATTTTTCAGAAGACATTGTATAGACAGGGAAACATGTCCATGTGGAAACAATTCAGTGAATTTAAAAGGTCCAAGGATTTACTGTATGATTAATGTAAACTTATAGCCATACAAAGGCATGATTTTTAATCTACAAATTCTACTTTTATTCTACCACACTGCTACATATTTTTTCTTCCTGTATTTTGAGCATATTTCATTTGTATATTCATTCTGAATTTAAATAAATACACTTACACATATAAACTAATGTACACATAAATATACATATGTCTATAAATTATGAATCATTTTCAAATAATTTTTTGATCTAGATGTTTACAATATACCAGGCACTGAGCTTGACATTGATGGATATGAGAGAGAACATGGTAGAACATTGGAGAGGTTTTATTTTCTGACCTAGAGTAAACAAATTTCTAAAAGCTTTCTAGATGAGCCATCAAGAAAATTATTCTGCAACAATTTCTACTTGTTACAAAGAAAAATTAGACAAAGAAAAATTCTACATTCAGTACAGTATTATTTCAGAAGTATATCAGTAATAAATGTTATAAATTAGCCTACATATAAAAATCTAAGCCATTTGATTTTAAGACTTTAATCATCAAATCAATGTCAGTCCACTTTCACATGTGAAATACTGAAAGATTGTGTAGGTGAAGTTCTGTCTTTGGGAGCCTTACTTTAAAATTAAGGGGGAGAAAGACAAGTATGAAAAGTTTTAACACCAGTAAACAATGCAAATAGTTCAAAATCATCATATGGGAAATGATTTAGACCATCTGTGCTGTAGAAGTTTAATAGATTCAGGACAATGGGACAAAACAGCACAATGGAAGAACTTGATATTTCCAAAAGTAGTGGAAAGGCAGAGAGAAAGTTAATGAGCATCATAGGAAAGCAATTCAGACAAGTGGAAAATCACAAAATATGCTTAAGGCAGGACAGACTGTAGAAAGTATTTTTCTTTTGATAGTTTTCTAGTAAGTACATTGATTATTAAGCTTATGTTTAAAAACAATAATGAAAAATTATAAAACTAATGATAGCCCACTTTACTCTGTGCCAGGTGCTATTATTTTGCAGATATTGATCTATCATCTAAATGTCCACAGCCCTTCCTACCCTCCTTAATTCTCAAATAAGAAATCTGAGGCACACAGAGGTAAATCGACTTTCCCAGACCATCAGTCTAATGATTAAGACAGCAAATTTCCAAACCAGGACATCTGGTTCCAGATACCACACCCTGGATATTTATATTCCATCCTGAATCCCCTCTGAAACACTGCAGGTTGTTTAAAGACACAAAGAATAGTTCCTTTATTGTTGTCCCTGTCAAATTCATACATAAACAGAGCTTAGCAGTTTCACAAGTTTACAAGTTGTTCTTTGCCTAGGTTTCTTAACAGCTTCTCAAGTTTCTGTAAAGATAAATGATCTGATATATGTAAAGTGCTTAGTACAGTGCAGGACATCACATATTACAAGCACTTAACAAATAAGCATTAAGCAAATAAAAAAATAGTAATGGAAGAAGTAGCATCAGAAGGGAAGAATAATATTGAGGCAGTAAGATAATAAACACATATCTACTTCTTACTCTGTGCTAAGCATTATTCCAAGCACTTCATGTTTAAATCATTTAGTCTTCAAAACACTCTAAGACTTTGGTGATATTACTGTCCTTATTTACAGTTCAGAAAACTGAGGCACAGAGTTTATATTTCCCAAATGTACACAGTTCTGGAGTCTAAACTCAGAAACATTGTACTAAATTGCTTTTTTGTTGTTTATGTTCTGTTTGTTTTAAAGATTTGTTTACTTATTAGAGAGAGAGAGAGAGTGCATGTGAGCAGAGGAAGGGGCAGAGGGTGAGAGAGAATCTTAAGGGCTCCATGCCCAGCATGGACCCTGATGTGGCGCTTGATCTCATGACCCCAAGATCATGACCTGAGATGAAATCAAGAGCCGGATGCTTAACCGACTGAGCCACCAGGCACCCCTGTACTAAATTGCTTTTATTTAATATGCATTTATTTCTCCATAGATCAGTAATTTCCAATCTGAAAAAGCACATCTTCCAGAGATCGAGCCAGAGTGAGCCATGTAGGCTATGTTTAAATCATCATACCCATTCCTTCTTGCTCAAGCCCATGGCTGTATGAGCTTTTGCAAATGATAGGTATATTTATTTTACTGGGGTGGGGGTTATATGGTAGACACAGTCAAAACTCAGTTGTGTTAGATTTTCAAAAATAATTGAGCTTATTTCTAACTCTGGGATAAAGAAGTAAATTCAAAAATGCTTTAGAGGTCACATTTCTGTTAATTTTGCCTTTAGATTTAGGTTTATTTCTTGGATTAAAATATCTCTGGCTCTTATAACTGCATGAAAAAATTTCCTGCCTACCATTGAAGATGTTAGCACAAAGTTCCACCATAAACCCTGATCATTTTTTCCTCTCTCTCTTTGTGTGTATATATCTATATATGTATATACAGAGGGAGAGAAAGAGAGAAAACATATATGGTATATATGTATATATATTTTAGATTGACAGAAAATTTGCAAAGATAGTAGTGCTCTCAAATACTAGTTTCTAATATTATTAACATCTTACATTAGTATAATACATTTGTTACAATTAATGAACCAACTTTGATACATTTTAATTAAAGTCACAACTTTATTTAGATTTATGTAGTTTTTTTATCTAATGTCCTTTTTGTGTTCCAGAATCTCATACAAGGTACCATATTACATTTAGATGCCATATCTCCTTAGGCACTTTTTGTCTGAGACGGTTTCTCAGACTTTAAATTTTTTTAAGCAATTTTATTTAGGCATACAAAAAGCTGTACATATATAATGTATGCAACTTAATTAGTTTGAAGATAAGTATATATCTGTAAAACCATTACCACAATCTATGCCATATTCATATTCATCTCCTTCAAAAGCTTCTTTTCATCCCCTTTATTATTACCCTTATTATTATTATTATTGACGAGAGTATAACATAAGATGTATTGTGTTAGAAAATTTTTTTAAGTTTACAATATTGTTAACTACAGGTAAAATGTTATATAGTAGATCTCTAGGAGTTATTAACCTTACATGATTGAAACTTTGTCCCCTTTGACTGATAATGCTTCATTTCCTTCTCTTCCTTAGCCCCTGTCAGCCACCATTCTACCTTCTGTTTCTATGCGTGTGACTATTTTAGACCCCTCATATAAATGCAATCATGCTGTATTTGTCCTTATATGTTTGGCTTATTTCACTTAGCTTAATGTTCTCCAAGTCCTAAATTGTAACAAAAGGCAGAATAATATTCCATTGTATGTATATACCACATTTTCTTCATCCATTTGTTCACAGGAACTTAGACTGTTTCCATATCTTGCCTATTATGAATAATGCTGCAATGAATATGGGAGTGCAGATATCTCCTTGAGATCCTGATTTTAATTCCTTTAGATATATTCCCAGAAGTGGGATTGCTGGATCATATGGTAGTTCTATATAACTTTTGGAGGAACCTCCATACTGTTTTCCATAGTAACTCCACAAAATATATCTCCACTAGCAGTGTACAGGGGTTCCAGTTTCTCCATATCTTGGCAATATTTGTTAACTTTTGTTTTTTTTTGTTTTATTTTGCTTATAATAATAGCCATCATAACATATATGAGATGTCTCATCGTAATTTTAATATGCATTTCACTGACAATTAGTGATGTTGAGCATCTTTTCATGTTCTTGTGGCCATGTGTGTGTCTCCTTTGGAGAAATATCTATTCAGTTACTTTGCTCATTTTTTAATTGGGTTATTTGGTTCTTTACTCTTGAGTTGCAAGGATTACTTGAATACTTTGGATATTAACTCTTTATTATATATACATTTGGCAAATATTTTCTAACATAGTTTTCCATTTTATTTTGTTGATTATTTCCTTTGTTGTGTGGAAGATTTGTAGTTTGATAAAGTTCCGCTTGTCTACTTTTGCATTTGCCTCTGGTTTTGGTGTCACATCTAAGAAATCATTGCCAAGAGCAATGTGAAGAAGCTTTTTCCTATGTCTTCTAGGAGTTTTATGGTTTCAGGTCATATGTTTAAGTCTTTAATCCATCTTGAATTAATTGTATTTATAGTTTAAGATAAGGGTCCAATTTCATTCTTTTGCATGTGGATATTTCATTTTCCCAGTACCATGTATTGAAGAAACTATCCTTTCCCCATTGTACATTCTTGGCACTCTGGTTGAAGATCAGTTGACTGTATTTACATGAGTTTATTTCAAGGCTTTCTGTTCTATTCCATTATTCTCTATGTCTATTTTTATGCTAGTACTATATTCTTTTGATTACTATAACATTGTAGTTTGAAATCAGGAAGGATGATGCCTCCAGCTTTGTTCTTCTTGTTCAAAATTGCTCTGTCTATTCTGGGGCTTTTGTGATTTCCATATGAAACATAATGTTTTTTTTTTTTTTTCCCCTGTAAAAAATGCCATTGAGATTTTAATAGGGATGGGATTGAATCTATAGATTACTTTAGGTAGTGTGGCCATTTTAACCTATATTAATTTTTCTAATCTATAAATATGTGATATCTTTCCATTCATTTGTGTTAGCTTTAATTTATTTCATGAATATTTTATAATTTTCAATGTATAAGTATTTCATTTCCTTGGATAGCTTTATTCCTATTTTATTCAATATAATGCTATGTGGGATGATTTTCTTAATTTCATTTTGTGATTGTTCACTGTTGGTGTACGGAAAAGCAACTGGTTTTTGGATATTGATTTGCATCCTGCAACTTTACTGATTTTGTTGATTAGTTCTAACTGTTCTTTGAATGAGTCTTTAGGGCTTTCAACATATGGGATCATGTCATCTGCAAATGCATGATTTTACTACTTGCTTTCCAATTTGGATACATTTTATTTCTTTTTCTTGCCTAATATCTCTGCCTAATGTCTCAGCACTTTATTGAATAGAAGAGGTGAAAAAGGGGTTTTTGGAACACTACAGTTGAGTAGGAAGATACTAGTCTCCCCTTGTCACACAAACATTAACTATCAAATCATCCTAAATACTCTAGTTGACCTGAAGGCTGACAGAACAAACTCCACAGCTAAAGGGAGAGAAGAGACCATACTGAAAAAGGTAGTAAGTGTGGAGACAACAGCAGAGCACACACAGCACACACCAGAGACACTCCCTGAAGCACACGCCCTGGGCACTACATGACTTCTTCATCGGAAGGCCACTATTTCAGGAGCAGGAGACTTAACTGGCTTTTTTAGCACAGAGAAGAAGGCAGAGACCTAGGCAACATGCCAAGATGGAGGAATGTGTCCTAAATGAAAAAAAAAAAAACAAAAACAAAAAACCATGATATAGATCTAAGTGAGATAGATATAAATAACATGCCTGATGGAGAATTTATTTTTTTTTTAAGATTGCATTTATTTAGGGGGCGGGGCATGAGCGGCGTAAGGGCAGGAGGAGGGAAAGCAAACTCCACACTGAGCTCTCGCCTGATACGAGACTTGATCCCGTGACCCTGAGATCATGACCTGAGCCAAAACCTAGAGTTGGACGCTTAACCAACTGAGCCACCCAGGTGCCCCTGATGGAGAATTTAAAGCCACAGTCATAATGATACTCCCTGGGTTTGAGAAGAGAAGATATCAGTAAGACTCTTACCACAGAGATAGAAGAGTTGAAAAAGAATCAGAGATGAAGAATGCTTTAAATGCATTTGGAAACTGGCTTGATGCAGTGAACAGCAGGCAGGAAGAAGCAAAGGGATGAATTAGTGACCTAGAAGACAAAGTAATGGAAGTTAATGGAGATGAACAAAAGAGAGAAAGCAGAATTACACCACACGGGAATAGACTTAGGAAACACAGTGACTCTATCAAATGTCATAACATTCATATTTTGGGAGTCCCAGAATAAGAAGAAAGAGAAAAGGGGGCAGAAAATTTATTTGAAGAAATAATAGGAGAAAACACCCTTAATCTGGGAAGAGAGAGACATGCGTATCCTGAAGGCACAGAGAACTCCCATCAAAATCAACAAAGGCAGGCCAACACCAAGACATATTGTAATTAAATTTGAAAAATATAGGGACAAAGAAAAAGTCTTAAAAGCAGCCAGACAAAAGAAGTCCTTATCTTACAAGGAAAGACCCATAAGACTAGCGGGAGATAGCTCAACAGAAATATGGCAAGCCAGAGGGAGTGGTATGGTGTATTCAAAGTATTAAATGGGAAAAAAAAAACAAAAAAAACAAAAAAACAACTTCAGCCAATAACACCCTATCCAGAAAGGCTATCATTCAGAATAAAAGGAAAGGAGAAGAGTGTTCCAGAAAAATAAAAACTAAAGGAGTTCATGACCACTAAACCAGCCCTACAAGAAGTATTAAAGGGGACACTTTGAGGGCAAAGGAGAAACCAAAAGCAACAAAGACAAGAAAGGATTAGAGAAAACCTCCAGAAACAATGACAAAATAAGTAATAAAATGGCAATAACTGCTTTGAATGTAAATGAAGTAACTACTCTAATCAAAAGACATACAGTGTCAGAATGGATAAAAAAAAAAAACAAGGCCTATTTCTATGCTGCTTACAGAGGACTCACTTTAGACCTAAAGACAACTTCAGATCGAAAGTGAGGGGATAGAGAAATATTTCTCATGCAAACAGACGTCAAAATAAAACTGGAGTAGCAATACTTATATTGGACAAACTAGACTTTAAAACAAAGACTGTAAGAAGAGATGAAGAATGGCACTATGTCAAAATAAAGGGGCAATCCAACAAGAAGATATAACAATTGTAAATAGTTATGTACCCAAGATGGAAGCACCCAAATATATAAAACAGTTAATAACAAACATAAAGGAACTCATTGGTAATAATACAATAATAGTAGGGGACTTTAATATCCCACTTACATCAATGGACAGATCATCTAAACAGAAATAAATAAGGAAATAATGACTTAGACACACTGGGTCAGATGGACTTAACAGTTATATTCAGAACATTCTATCCTAAGACATCAGAATATGCGTTCTTTTCAAGTGCTCATGGAACATTCTCCAGAATAGATCCCATATTAGATCACAAAACAGACCTCAACAAATACAAAAAGATTGAAATCATACCATGCATCTTTTTTGATGAAAACACTATGAAACTAGAAGTAAACCACAAGAAAAAATGTGGAACAACCACAAATATGTAGAGGTTAAACAACATGCCACTAAACAGTGAATGGGTCAACCAGGAAATCAAAGAAGAAAAATAACCAGGGAAACAAAAGAAAATGAAAACACAACAGTCCAAAGTCTATGGAATGCAGCAAAAGTAGTCCTAAGAGGGAAGTGTATACAATATAGGACTACCTTAAAAGCAAGAAAAATCTCAAATAAACAAACTTAACCTTATACCTAAAGAAGCTAGAAAAAAGAACAACAAAGCCTAAAGCCAGCAGAAGGAAGGAAATAATAAAGATTAGAGCAGAAATAAATGATATATAAACTAAAAAAAATAATAAAAGAGAATAAATCAATGAAACCAGGAGCTGGTTCTTTGAAAAAAGTAATAAAACAGATAAACCTCTAGCCAAACTTATCAAAAAGAAAATAGAAAGGATCCAAATAAAATCATGAATGAGAGTGGAGAAATAACCAATACCACAGAAAATACAAAGAAGTATAAGAGAATATTATGAAAAACTATATGCCAACAATTTGGACAACCTGGAAGAAATGAATAAGTTCTTAGAAACACATAAACTACCAGAACTGAAACAGAGAGAAATAGAACACTTGAACAGACTGATAACCAGCAAAGAAATTGAATCAGTAATCAGAAAACTCCCAAGATACAAAAGTCCAGGGCCAAATGTCTTCACAGGCGAATTCTACCTAGGATTTAAAGAGAAGTTAATACCTATTCTTCTCAAACTATTCCAAAAAATAGAAGAGGAAGGAAGCTTCCAAACTCATTCTACCAAGGCCAGCATTACCATGATACCAAAACCAGATAAAGACTCCACTAGAAGAGAACTACAGCCCAATATCCTTGACGAACATGAATGCAAAAGTGTTTAACTAAATACTAGCAAACCAAATCCAAAAAACTTAAAAAAAAAAAAAAATCATTCACCACAATCAAATGGGATTTGCTTCTGGGTTCCTAGGGTGGTTCAATATTCTCAAATCAATCAATGTCATGCACCACATTAATAAAGAATAAGAACCTCATGATCATTTCAATAGATTCAGAAAAAGCATTTGACAAAGTACAACATCCATTCATGATAAAAACCCTCAACAAAATATGTTTAGAAGGGACATACCCCAACATAATAGGAGCCATATATGAAACACCCAGAGCTCAGATCATCCTCAATGGGGAAAAACTGAGAGCTTTTCCTCTATGGTCAGGAACAAGTCAGGGATGTCCATTCTCACCACTGTTATTTAACATGGTACTGGAAGTCCCAGCCACACCAGTCAGACAACAAAAAGAAATAAATGTATCCAAATCATCAAGGAAGAAGTTAATCTTTCACTACATGTAGATGACATGATACTCTCTATAGAAAACCTGAAAGACTCCACCAAAAAACTGCTAGAACTGATACATGAATTTAGTAAATCTCAGGATACAAAATCAATGTACAGAAATCTGTTACATTTCTATACACCAATAATGAAGCAGCAGGAAGAGAAATGGGGGAATCAATCCCATTTACAATTGCACCAAAACCAATAAGATACCTAAAAATAAAGCTAATCAAAGGGGTAAAAGATTTATATGCTGAAAACTATAAAACACTGATGAAAGAAACTGAAGAGGCCACAAAGAAATGGAAAGACACTCCATACTCGTGGATTGGAGAACAAATATTGTTAAAATTCTATACTACCCAAAGCAATATACACATTTAATGCAATCCCTATCAAAATACCAACAGCATTTTTCACAGAGTGGAACAAACTATCCTAAAATTTGTATGGAACCACAAATGACCCTGAATAGTGAAAGCAACCTTGAAAAAAAAGAAAAGCAAAGGTGGAGGCATCACAATTCCAGACTTCAAGTTATATTACAAAGCTGTAGTGATCAAAACAGTATGGTACTGGCACAAGAATAGACACGTAAATCAATAGAACAGAATAGAAAACCCAGAAATGAACCCACGATTATATGGTTAATTAATCTTTGACAAAGCAAGAAAAGAATATCCAGTGGGAAAAAGTCTCTTCAACAAATGCTGTTGGGAAAACCGGACAGCCACATGCAAACGAATGACACTGGACCGCTTTTTTACACCATACACAAAAATAACTTTCTGGGGTGCCTGGGTGGCTCATTCAGTTAAGTGTCTGCCTTCAGCTCAGGTCCCAGAGTCCTGGGATCGAGCCCCATGTCAGGCTCCCTGCTCAGCAGGGAGTCTGCTTCTCCCTCTCCCTCTGCCCCTCCACCCTGCTCATGCTCTCTCTCTCTCTCTCTCTCTCTCAAATAAATAAAATCTTTTGGGCGCCTGGGTGGCTCAGTCGTTAAGCGTCTGCCTTCGGCTCAGGTCATGATCCCAGGGTTCTGGGATCGAGTCCCACATCGGGTTCCCTCCTCGGCGGGAAGCCTGCTCTCCCTCTCCCACTCCCGCTGCTTGTGTTCCTGCTCTCGCTATCTCTGTCTCTGTCAAATAAATAAATAAAATCTTTAAAAAAAATAAATAAAATAAATAAAATCTTTTAAAAAAATAACTTTCAAACTGGATTAAATGTGAGACATGAAACCATCAAAATCCTAGAGGCGAACACAGGCAGTAACCTCTTTGACATTGACCATAGCAACTCCTTTCTAGATATGTCTCCTGAGGCAAGGGAAACAAAAACAAAAATAAACAATTGGGACTTCATCAAAATGAAAAGCTTCTGCACAACCAACAAAACTAAAATGCAACCTCTGGAATGGGAGAAGATATTTGCAAATAACATGTCTGATAAAGGGTTAGTATCCAAAATATATAAAGAACTTATAAAAACTCAACCCCCCAAAAATGCATAATCCAATTAAAAAATGGGCAGAAGACATGAATAGACGTTTTTCCAAAGAAGACATACAGATGGCCACAGACACATGAAAATATTCTCAACACCACTGATCATCAGGGAAATGTAAATCAAAGACTACAATTAGCTATCACCCCACACCTATCAGAATGACTAAAATGAACAACACTAGAAACAATAGGTATTAGCAAGGATTTGGAGAAAGGGGAACCCTCTTGCACTTTTGGTGGGAATGCAGACTGGTACAGCCACTCTGGAAAACAGTATGGTGTTTCCTCAAAAACTTAAAAATAGAACTACTCTACGATCCAGCAGTTGCACTACTGGGTATTTACCCAAAGAATACAAAAATACTAATTCAGGGAAAAAAAAAAAACTGATTCAAAGAGATAAATGTACCCCAATGTTTATAGCAGCATTATCTACAATAGCCAAATTATGGAAACAGGCCAAGTGTCCATTGATTAATGAATGTATAAAGAAGAAGTTGTGTGTGTGTGTGTTGTGTGTGTGTATAATATTACTCAGCCATCAAAAAGAATGAAATATTCTCATTTGCAGCAACATGGATGGAGCTAGACTGTATTATGCTAAGTGAAGTAAGAGAAAGACAAATACCATATGATTTCACTCATGTGGAATTGAAGAAACAAATGAGCAAATGGAAAAAAAAAAGAGAGAGAGAATGAGAGAAAGAGAGAGAGAGAGAAGCAAACCAAGAAACAGACTCTTCACTATAGAGAACAAACTGATAGTTACCAGATGGGAGGTGGGTGGGGGATGGGTGAAATAGGGGTTGAGGATTAAGGAGTGCACTTGTGATGAGCACTGGGTGTTGTATGGAAGTGTTGAATCACTATATTGTACACGTGAATCTAATATTACGCTGTATGTTTACCAGCTGGAGTTTAAGTTTAAAAAAAAAAAAGTGAGAGAGGGCATCATTTTCTTGCTACAGATCTTAGAATAAAGGCTTTCAGTTTTTCACCATTGAATATAATGCTGGCTGTGGGTTTTCATATATAGCCCTTTTTATGTTGAGCTAAATTCCTTCTATACCTAATTTGTTGAGACTTTTTATCATGACACGTTGAATTTTATCAAATGCCTATTCTGCATCTTTTGAAATGATCATGTGATTTTCATCCTTCTGTCTGCTGATATGGTATATCACACTGATTGATTTATGTATGTTGACCCATCCTTTCATCCCAGAGATAAATCCTAATTGGTCATGCTGTGCGATTTTAATGCTCTGTTGAACTCAGTTGCTACTATTTTGTTATGGAATTTTTAATTCATATTATCAGAGGTATTGAATGGTAGTTTTGTTTTCTGTGCTGTCTGTATGGCTTTGTTTTTAGGGTGATGCTGGCCTCATAGAATGAATTTTTAAGTGTTCTCTATCTCTTTTTGGGGAGAGTTTAAGAAAGATTGGTATTCTTTAAATGTTTGTAAAATTCACCTATGACGTCATCTGGTCTTGGGCTTTTTGTTGTTGGGAGGTTGTGCTTAAGGATCCAATTTCTACTTGTTATTAGTCTGTTCAGGTTTTCTACTTCTTGATTCAGTCTTGGTAGGTGGTATGTTTCTGAAAATTTGGATGTGCCAAGCATAAAGCCAGATATTATGAAATCATTACACACTCCACATGATGTTGGCATACTTTCTGTTTTCCAGAGAAAGTCAGATTACTTGCTGATCATTCATCTTTAATTACTGAAAAAGGATTCAAAATCATATTTGGCTAAAATCTTATCTGTATGCTTACCTCAATAAAACATAGTTTTTGGTACAAGAGTCACAGTCTTCCCATTCTTTCATCAATCATCAATGTTGTTTAGATTTCTGTGTATAGTTATACCTCTATGAGAGACACTAGCAAATGAAAATGTGTCTAGAAGTAGCTTCACTGGGGGAGAAGAAAAGTTTTAAAATCCTAACATGAATGGCTAAAAGAGTTGAGGAGTGTAATCTGTAGGAGACAAAATTAAGCAGGGCTTTTTTTTTTTGCTGAATTATGTCTCTCTAAATTCATTTGTTGAAATCCCAGTCCCTCAGAATGTAAGTATTTTTAGACTTGAAGTCTTTAAAGAAGTTGTAGAGTTAAAATAAGGCTGTCAAGCTGGGCCCTAATCCTACATGACTGGTATCCTTATAAGAGGAGGAAATTTGGATACACAGATGCGCAAGGGAAGTGTTGGCAGAGAGGGAAGAAACCACCTGAGGACAAAGTAACAAGAGGGTGGCCATCTGGGGCACCTGGGTGGCTCAGTCGTTAAGTGTCTGCGTTCGGCTCTGGTCATGATCCCAGGGTCCTGGGATCGAGCCCCGTGTCAGGCTCCCTGCTTGGCGGAGAGCCTGCTTCTCCCTCTGCCACTCCCCCTGCTTGTGTTCCCTCTCTCGCTGTGACTCTCTCTGTCAAATAAATAAATAAAATCTTAAAAAAAGAAAAAAAAAAGAGGGTGGCCATCTGCAAGCCAGGGAGAGAGGCCTCAGAGATCAACTGTACTGGCAATGTATCTTGAACTTCCAACCTCAAAACCTATGATAAAATAATTTTCTGTTTTTTTTTTTTTTAAAGATTTCATTTATTTATTTGACAGAGAGAGACAGCGAGAGAGGGAACACAAGCAGGGGGAGTGGGAGAGAGAGAAGCAGGCTTCCCGCCGAGCAGGGAGCCCAATGCGGGGCTCGATCCCAGGACCCTGGGATCATGACCTGAGCTGAAGGCAGACGCTTAACGACTGAGCCACCCAGGTGCCCCTAATTTTCTGTTGTTTAAGCAACCCAGTCTGTGGTATTTTGTTATGACAGCCCTAAAAAACTAGCAAACTAATAGAGAGGAGGTGTGATAAAGTCATTGGATATCTGAAATAGTGTCATATTAAAGTATACACATAATTGTTTTGAATTATCCCATAAGAAAAAAAAATTGAGAGGCAAAAATTTCCAGAGGGCACATATTGAATGGAGCACTGGGTGTTACATACAAACAATGAATCATGGAACACTACATCAAAAACTAATGATGTAATGTATGGTGATTAACATAACATAATAAAATTAAATTTAAAAAATGGATAGTTGTTCCATTTATGTTGCTTTAAATGGCAAAAAGGAAAAAAAAATGATGGAGAAAGAGGAAGGAAAGAAGGAAGAAGAGACTGATTATCCCTTTTGGCTATATAATTCTTATATTTAGGTATCAAGTTAGATAATACTTTAGGAAATACTTTGATAATCAGACATCCTCTAGCACTCAGTACATTGTCTTGAAAGTGGTTGATATGTGCTTGCTTTATTTCCTATCTTCCATCCTAAAATACAAGAGGATATAAACCAGGTCTGTTTTTAATCTTCATATCCAATATTTAGCCAGACTGGAAGAGAGGGCAAGCAGTAATCATTTGCTGGAAGGAAGGGAGGAGGGAAGGGGGGAAGAGGGAAAGAAAGAAAGGAAGGAGGGAAAGAAAGGAGGAAGGGGTGGATGGAGAGGATAGAAGAGAAGGAAAGAAGTGGAAGAAAGAGAGGGGAAGGGGAGGGGAGAGGGAGGGAGTATAGAAAGAAGGAAGAAGGAAAGAAAGAAGGCAAATGAATGAATGAGGCAGTGTAGTCCCCCTCAGTTGGAATTATTCACAGAGAACTAAATCACTGTTAGGAGTGCTGAAGAAGGAATTCTCAAAGGTGGGTTATTTAGACTAAACGTCCTCTATCTCTTTTTAAGATTGAAAATTCTATGAACTTATTATATAACATGTTGAGAAACACTTAAAATATCAATATATCCTTCAAAACTCCTTCAGTTTTCTAATAAATGAGTTGACATATGTAGCATTTAAAATACCAATTGGTTCTAGTCTGATTAATTGCTTGTTAGAATAATCATGCGCTCCTCTACCTTCCCCAGGGAGCACTCAACTTAAGTGACATTCTTTATAACACATTATGTGCTTCCTCTTTTGAATTAAGAACCTTTAAAAATAGCCATATAATAATAAATGAGCAAGTAAACATCCATTTGCTCTTATTTGGTGGCTAATTGGGAGATAATTCAGAAGTTATTTTTAAAGTTGAAATTTCAGGATTAGTTCCAATAGTTTTTTTTTTTTAATCCTTTTATTTGGATGAAATGGATTTTTTAAAAACATTTTTTAGCTCTGAAAAACTGAGGCTATATCTATATTACTTAGGGCCCAATTTACACTCATCTAAAATATCTCTCACCAGTAATAACACACTTTTGATATATTTTTAATGAACCATTCAATTATTTTTCTATTGTAAAATTTAATTTGCCATTTTAGAGCCGAGTGTTTTGGTACAGAATTTACATACTTAACAGAAACGTTTTAAAAAAGATTTGTACATTCACATTCAGTCACAGAACCAAATAATTATAATAATGCAATGATAATCATAATAGTGAAACAAGTCTAGGCAATTAAATATCTTCTCAACATAGCTCATAGTTCCCTACCTATTTTGGGAAGTTTTTTCATAGCTTTCCATTTAATAACAGAAAACAAGTTGTTATACCGAAGTTAGAAAATTACATATACTTTAGTCAGTTTAATGAAGTAAATGTAGCTTTTTATTGCCAATAACTGATGAGATCTTTTTATAGAGCTCCTGTCCCATATAGATAGTGGCGAAAAACAAACAAAAAAACAATCTTAGTCTAACTGCAAACTCCCCTGTGAGTAATATAAGCAGTCTCTTGGATAACTCAATATTATTTTTTATTTAAAATACTCAAGTGTTATGGCCCAATAGAGGGGAATACTCAGTGGATCCATAATCCTTAGTGTTCTGGATATATCTGGATATATGTCCCCTACAGATCAGTGAGGGATATTGCCTAACTTCTGATTTCCAACTTCTTTACACCATCCGCCAGAAACTGGGTGGGGGACGTTATTTCTTCTATGTAGTATCCAATTTTTAACCTGTGTTAATAAAATGCTATGTCTAATTAGGCAAACCTAGTTTAGGATGAGCCAGATTGAAACTACAATAATTTAGAAAATCCTTTTCTGTCAACAGGGTTCACTTTTAGAAATTGTTCTTTCTATATTAATATTCTCTTCTAGCAAACAAAAGCTGAACATTGACTCTTTATTTCTGTTATCATTCCAAGGATATCAGAACGAATCAATGACACTTCCAATTTCACATCAATCACCAATATTTTCTCCTTGCCAAGCCTTAAGAGAGAGAGATAGTTTGACTGAGAAAGAAGAATATGTTATATGGAGAAATGCAAAAGGGAAAAGCCAACCAATTTCTGATTCCTAATCAATCAGGATGTTTGAAAGTTCAGGAAAAGAGGTAGCATTAATTTGAAATTAATTGGTATGTTAGAAACTGGGTGGCTGAAACAACAGAAATTTATTTTCTCTCAGATCTGGGGTCTAGAATTCCAAGATCAAGGCACTGGCAGGGTTGGTTTACACTGAGGCCTCTCTCTTGGTTTGAAAATAGCCACCTTCTTCCTGCTATGTCCTCACATGGTTGTCCCTCTATGCATGTGTGTTCCTCACATGGTTGTCCCTCTATGCATGTGTGTTCCTGGTGTCTCTTCTTTTGATAAGGACACTAGTCCTTTTAGATAGGGACCCATTCTTATGACTTTGTTTAACCTTGATTATCTCCTTATGAGGCCTCATTTCCAAATATAGTCACATTGGGAATTAGGGTTTGAACATAAGAAATTTGGTGAATGCAATTCAGTCCATAAAAATGAGATCAAAGAAAATATATTTCCAAGTATTTCATGCTTGTTCCTTGTTCTTTCATAAATGTCCTTATTGTGCCTTTATTTCTTCCCCTTCAACTCTAGCAAAGTTTCAAGTGACTTTCATCCAAGACAGTTAATTAGACCAGTCAGATACTGGCATATTTTCTTCACTGGTCTGTGCAAGTTCCCTCTGTTATTTGCTTGATTGATTGAGTGATGGATTAATTGATTCCATTTTATTCCCTTCCCCACCTTCACCTCCCATAAGCAATGATTCTGATGTTTTAATGGATGCCTTTTTATCTACTTTCTTGCAAAATTGGTACTGTTTTATGTGTATCAATTTATATAAGTGTCGTGCTGTATATATTGTTTCTTTCCTTTTTTTTTTTCACTGAAAACCAGGTTTTTAAGATCTCCTGTTTCTATGTGCCTCTAATCTGTGTTTCTAACCACTATAAACATTCCATGGTATGCATCCAACACATGGCTTTTGAATTTTGACACGATTGTCATTGTCATCTTTGAGTTAACTGAAATAGAGTTCTATTCATATACCCACAGTTGCATCAACTGTGCATCAACAAGACCCCTCAAAACAAAGAAAACAAGCCCAAAATTACAAGTGTAAATAAAATATAACAATAATGATAACAATAATAATAGACTATAATGACAATAATCAACTGTTACATGAACTCATTTAAGCAAATCCAAAAATTAAATAAGAAAATATGAGCCTCCATAGTCTTCTGAAATTTTCTAGTAAAAAGGCATGATGGGGTTAAAAGTGTGTGTTATAAATAACTGAAAGATGAAACAAAGAGAGTAGAGTGAGGTGGTTTAGCTTGAATTCCCTGGGAGCAAATCCTAAGGTATGTAATCTACACAAAAGACCTATTAAAGAAATTTCCCAGGAGAAACTCTTTGGAATTGGGAGAAAAGCAGAATGAGAGGAAGAAGCAAAGCAAGAGTTCCATTTCAAGCAAAATGCCACCTACAGGCTGTTCCTGCAGGAGAATCCTAGAGCATAAATGCAACCTCAGGGCCTGTCCAGATTTGGCAGAGGATTTGCATACAACACCACCCAGTTACTGAATGGCCCCTGAGTGGCTGGCTAAGTGCTGCCTGGAGCTCTCCTGGGGGAGGGAAGTTTCTGAGTCCAGCAGTCCTGCTCTTGTTGGCCAAGTGGCTACGACAGCCCAGGCACAATTCTGTGAAGAGAGTAACAGGTACAAGTGTATTAGGAACAACAGTGCACAGAAGCCAGGGGGTGGGGCTGAGGAAATGATAGATGGGATCAAATGGGATCTGAACAGAACACTGATAATGTCTGCTATGTGTGAAAGATTGGAGAAATCTTGATCTCGTGACTAGATTGTAATGAAAGATAACACCCATGCAGAACTATGGATTGCCAGATTTTATGATTAACCAATGTTGTTAAATAGCACTTAATTTACTTACTGCTGTTTTAGTACTATGTATAATTGTTCTGGCTATGAGTTGAAAAAAATCTGACAGTTTTCTCCTCAGCTCTAGACCAGCACCTTCCTTTTGCATTTGAGAAAATCTGAAACCTAGAAGGCTTAGGGAACATCTTTCATGCCCTGCCGAGTGCCAGTATAAGTTCTGGGACCCAAGATTTCTGAACTCCATATTTAATCATGAATTTTAGAAAAATAATCATTTTACACAATAACATTTACAATCACATAATTTTTCAACTGCTTTAAAATGAAAACCTTGAAGATTTAGGCATTTTAGCCAGTAAAATTTAGAAGTACATACATGTTCAGGATAAAGATCATAATGGACACAGAGGTGTGGGAAATGAATTTTAATTAAATAAATGAGGGGATGAAAATGAGAACACATAGGTGTAATAGTGGTGAGTATAAAATTGGTGGCAGTCTGGATTATTTTCTTTAGGAATTAGCATATCTTAAAAGAATGCTTGTTCAATGTATTCAATTCTTAGAAGAGCTTTTAAATTGGTCTGGTCAGTGAGTCATGGTTTAAAACCTGTCAGTGAAAGCACATAAAAAAAAAAAAAAAAAAACTATCATTTTTTAACATCCTATCTTTGACCTATTTTCATATTTCAAATTATTCCTTATAATTCTTCCAATATAACCTTCATGAACTTAATAGTACTTTTAAATGTAATGCTTCTCTTTAGCTAGATAGGTGATTTTTAGCTCTTCAAGTTGGTGTCATAAGTAGGTCAGCATAATGAAATATATAGAAAGCAATGAAAATAAGCAATTTTTGAAAAATTGCAGATTTAGTTTTGAATTGTGGGCTCTTCTAAGTCTTTGTAATCCAAAAAAAAAAAAAAAAAAATCAGAAAGCATTGTTTATAGTTCAAACCATTTTTCTATCAAATATAGCTTCTTTTCCAGATTTTTACAGAAAATAAAAAGATTAAATAATTAGAAAATACCTTAACACATTAAATGAAGTCTCTAGAAAAATGTTTTATTTTAGTATGACACTGATAATTTATACTTGATTATAAAATAAAAATATGGTATATCAAGATAAATTTATCAAGTATTAAACATTTCAATATTCACTTTAATGTATCTGTATCTTTCCTGCTTAAATTATATAACATATTTTTAACTTTTAAATTGAGAATTTTCCTTAAAACCTTTAATAAATAACCAATACTATAACATCATTTTCCCGAATTAAGGTCAAGTTAAGGATCCATAAACAATTCAGATAAATTAAACAAAAAATAATTATATGTATCTCTTTTATTGTATGATTGATTTTCTCTTATATTTTAATGAGCATTTTAGGAAAATTACAATGAAATGTGTCAAACAGATTTAATTAACACTCACTTAATATGCAAAAAAAAACCCTCTATTTTTCATGTCAGTGGGATTCTTATGTTTTTTTATCCACTATCCTAAAAAAATTGTGTCAAATTTTAAAAATTAATGTTATCATTAATACCAAACATGAAACATATGTAATTAGCAGAGTTGGTTCCAGGTTTTGTGGAACAAATGCCTATATAATTTGTGGGAGCTCTTTTAGAGTAAAATGATTCAACCTTATAAATATGAAATTAGTATACATGTGAATGTTTATTTTACACTGTGAAAATAATTCACAAAAAATTATAAGAATATTTAAAGGTGACAAATATCAGAAATATTTTCCTAAAGGGACACCTGGGTGGCTCAGTCAGTTAAGTGTCTGTCTTCAGCTCAGGTCGTGATCCAGGTGTCCTAGGATCGAGCCCCGTGTGGGGCTCCCTGCTCAGCAGGGAGCCTGCTTCTCCCTCTCTCTGCTGCTCCCCCTGCTTGTGCTCTCTCACTCTCTCTCTCTGTCAAATAAATAAATAAAATATTTAAAAAAATATTTTCTTTACATTTAGATTTTTTTACTTCCACTAGGATTCTTCCTTTCCATCACAATTGAATCTGAAAATAATTCTGAATCCCAGTAGCTCTGAAAAAATACAAAATTAACACTAAATTAATTACACAAAATAATTGTAATGAATTTTAAAATTAAAACCATGTTGCATTAAGCCATTAAGGGTAATTAAAATAGTCATGTTGAATTCCTGATGAATATGTGTAGTTTTGTTAGTGGAATACTTGTTTCTTTCCATCACTTCCATATGTCAGAGGCAGTTTGTATGACTGTTTCTTCTTTAACCACTATTCGTAACAGGGAAAAGATATGTCAGGTACTTTGTAAAATAATCCTGATACCTTGGGTTGCATAAAATATGTAACTTTATGTATCAACATATCAGCTGTATCCTGCTATCATAGGAAATCTATTTTATTTGAGTAAATTCACATGAAAAAGAAAACTGTGGTGTGTCTATGATTGTTTATGTTGCATTGCTAAGTATTTTTCTGACAGGAAAAAACTTTCTATTTGAGTAGGTCTTGCTAAGAACTTAATCTCTGCTCTACTTACAATTTTATGTCTGAAAATTAGAAAAGTTTCCACAGGATAGTTAAAGACGCCATACTTTTCAGATCTTATTTCTTCTCCAGTTCACCACTACTAATAATGAGATTTAGGACATGTTGATATCACTGTAGCATCTCTTGTTTTCTACCTTTGTGTTATTATGCTGGATGAGTTGGCTCAGTGAGTGGTGAGGGTATCCTCAGACCCATCCCTCTACCTGGATACCTAGCAATAACTGCTCCCAAGAGTATGAACTACATAAGAATATCTCACTAAAACCAAACTTAACATACCCCAACAAAAATCCCATTTATCAAATTTGCCATTTGACAAAAAGACTTGATCTATTTCAATTCTAGTGAAGGAATTAGATAGTGAGGACATTGGGTAGAAAGACATACCAGTCTTGACCAACTAGAGTTTAAACCATAAAATCCTGTGAACCCACTCAAGAGCCTTACCATGCCTTGGGAAGGGCCCCATTGAAATGAGAATTCCTCAGTTGGTTAAGTGTCTGCCTTCAGCTCAGGTCATGATCCCAGGATCTGGGGATAGAGGGCTTCATTGTGCTCCCCGCTCAGCAAGGAGCCTGTTTCCCGCTCCCATCCCGTGTCCCCGCTTGTGTTATCTCTCGCTATCTCTGTTGCTATCTCTATCTCAAATAAATAAATAAATGAAATCTTAAAAAAGAAATGAGAACTCCTGAACCTTCCCTTCAGTAACTTCTTGTAAATCCAACTAACTAATTAACTAAATATATAAATAAACACATGTAGCAGTTTCTAATGACTCTGCTACTGAAATCTACACTGAAGCAGTGCCCGAGAAACGCTATGTTACAGCACCTGAAGGATAATAAAAGCACACAAGGCTGTTCTTAATATGTGTTCCAAGACCCCAGAAAGAATCCCTGCTCCAGTGCCCCCCCCCAAAATACTTTTCATAGTTTCTTATTCATACAGAGATGTCTTTCTCAGGCTTAAATATGGACTTTTGGAAGAGCAATATATTAATTCAAATCACTTTTGGGGTGGGTAATATTATATACATTACATTTCACACATTGCATGATTTTCTTTAAACAGAAAAGAATATGATAGTGAAAAAATATGTAGGAAAACTCACAAAGGAACTGAGTTATTAAGTATTTTTTTTTTCAGGTAGTAATAGATAAAGAGCTTTGCTGTGTTTCTAACCCATTGGTAGGAGAATAGTGCGAACACGTCAGAAGATTATACAGAATCATACATAAGGGATCAACATAGCGAGTGCGAACACATGCCAGAAGATTATACAAAATCATACATAAGGGATCAATATAGGGAGGATGTTTATTAGATTGGTGACATAGGAAAAGCAGCTGAAGTAGGTAGTACTTGATCTATAAATTATAAGACAAACAGATTTACCATAGATGAAAACATGTAAGGTCTGATACCCCTTTGCTTGCTTACTGAACCAGAATTATCATTCAATACTCAGCCAAGTGGTAACTAACCCAAAAAGCTTTCCTCAACACTTCCTTTCCCTTCAGGAGAATTGGGTCTTTCTTTCCTCTGTTTTCCTTCTATCATGTGTTCATATGATGGCAATTATCGCTGTAAATGATAACTGCAATCAGGAATATCTTGTCATTGGATAGTTACCGCCTTCATGGCATGATTCTGTCTTGTCCATTTTGCATGCCCAGCAAACAATATGTGCCACTTTGTTTGCATTCAAGAAATGTTTGTTGGCTATAAGAATAAACATGGGAGCAATAGAACTAGTCAGAGTTATGAAAAAAAAAAAAAAAAAACCACCACATGGTTTATATTTGATGAATAGTAAGTTGATTTTGTTTTTATAATTTTTTATTATGTTATGTCAGTCACCATAGAGTACATCATTAATTTTTTGATGTAGTGTTCCATTATTCATTGTTTGTGTATAACACCCAGTGCTCCATGTAATACTTCCTTAATACCCATCACCGGGCTCACCCATACACTGTTGGTGGGAATGCAAGTTGGTACAGCCACTTTGGAAAACTGTGGAGGTTCCTCAAAAAGTTAAAAAAAAATGTAAGTTGATTTTGACCAACAATCATGAAATATACACTTGAACAGATATCCAGAAATCTAGGCTGCGGCAATATTGAAGAGAGCTCTAAATACCAGATGACATAACTTATACTAAACTTGGTCATTATCAGATATCAAAATATCTCTAGAGATATTTTAGCCAGAAGGGGGCATTCTTGAATCCTGACAAAGGAAGGATTGTGTTGTCATAAGAGCAGTTTACAAGCAGTGAAAAAAAAAAAATTAAATACCTCTTTTTAATGCAAGGTATATTTAGTCAACTATTGCCTGTTGATATAATTCAGAATTAATATTCTTTAACTGCATTATTGTGGACTCCAAAGAGCAGAAGAATGAAATTTGTGTAGAAAATAAACTTAAGGAATTAACTTTGAGCCGAAGAAGAATATTTTTGTAAACAATGTGATGTAGTGACATATACAGACACATAATTTTTCAGGAACTCAGGAGGAAATTGAGTTTATTTCTGATTGCCATGTGTCCTCTAGAAAGTAACAGACAAGGTCATTTGTTGTGTTGGTAATTGGGTTGAGGAAAAATGTAGGTAGAATTTGATGAGTTATAAAGAAAAAATAGCATTTGTGCATCTGTATAGGAAGAAATGAGACCAGTGATTTGGAGAAGGTGATAGGGGCCAAACTAAGTTTCAAAATCATATATAATATACAGAACTGATATGTCATTGCTTCTTGTTTCCCTCCTGCAATGGAAAGCTACCATGGTATCAGATAACAAAACAGAATACAGATTACGTGAACATTTGTATTTTGTCAATTTAGCTACATAAGAACTCCTTTTCCCAAAATATCTTCCTCTGAGCAATTTCATGTTAACATGAACTATATCTTATTCACATAGACATCTTTTGACTCGCATAGACATTTTGCACAAGATTTGAAAAGCAGAATGAAAAATAACAGCTATACAGCAATGATAGGTAGGTAGATAGATATACAAATATATAGGAAGAGCTCAGAAGGTCAGTACAAGGCATGAGGTGTTATTACTGCCTACACACATCACTCGTGTGTCGGTTCCCCTTATTGGCACGGGTTTGCATGTAGACTCACGGCTTCCTTAGACCTTGCCAAATCGTCCTTCAGTGTCCTCCACTCCTGGGCCAGATTACCTTTATTTCCATCATGAGTATCACAAACTTCTGCAAGACACCCTCATTACCAAAACTGGAGGCCTGGAGTCATAGACACTCATGAGGTTCCTATCTATCCTCTTGGTTTACAGCTCATCTAAACAGGTCTGATGTTACCATTGCTTGCCTTGCTTCGTATCCACTTTCTCTTCCTGAGCACTTGTCTTGAGGATTTTGGTTTCCTGTGCCAGGGATAGATGCAACAGACTCACATAGACCACATATCCAGCCCAAACAATTGTGCAAAGCCCAGTCACTTAATAAACCTCACATTGCTCTACTCTTTTCATTAAACCCTAAAATAATTCTCATATAATGTTGGTAGTTTCCACAGCAGGCATGGTAGCAAAGAGATTTTATAGTTCTGTTAGCAGAGTGAGGAAAGTGGCATATCAGAGCCTCTGGACTGGGCACAGAATGAATAAAACTTCGTCCCTATCAATATAACTCATGAATAACCATTTTTTGAAGAATTCACATATTAGCCAAAAATAGTTGTTTTATTACTCAGTGATTATCTACAAATGTATGTAACTTTGAATTATTTTCCATCTCAAATATATTATCTGTATATGTATATATGCTCACATTTTAAATTGTTTTTTCTCTTTCCTTCTACATCATCACTTCAACCCTGTCCTGCCAATGTGCATAGAGTAAAACATCTATTGGCTAATTAACTTTGACAGGAATAATAAGTAATAATTATGCTTGATCTACCACTATTTATATATTTGGCATCAATAGTATGTTGTCCCTATAGTAAAGCAATATCTTATACTTTAAGAACCAAAATGGTAACGTTAAAATTTTATTGAATTATTAGGGAAAAATAAGTGGGATATTATCTCCAGATGGGCAGAATTTTATGTATCTTAACTAGTTTCAACTTCATCTTTTTTTAAAAAAATAAACACAGGAGGGGTGTCTGGGTGGCTCAGTTGTTAAGTGTCTGCCTTCGGCTTAGGTCATGATCCCAGGGTCCTGGGATCGAGTCCCGCATCAGGCTCTCTTGCTCAGCGGGAAGTCTGCTTCTCCCTCTCCCACACCCCCTGCTTGTGTTCCCTCTCTCGCTGTCTGTCTCTGTCAAATAAATAAATAAAATTTAAAAAAAATAAAAAAAAACACAGGAGGAAAGGTTTTCAATGATTACTCATGTATCGATATTGTGATAGGTTAGATCAATAGTTTAAAATTTACAACTGTATTACATGGAAACATATAAAGAGTTTATAATTGTTGATGGAATTTTCCCTCTAAACAGTTAAAGAAGTGGGCACATACAAACTACACTCAATGGAGGGGGGTAAAATAACAATTCCCTAGGACTTGTTTATTTAAAATATTTATTTAAAATAATTGCATCCTATTAAGTAATGGAAAAAATTAACTTAAGGCATATAAGGTGGTCTAGTCAATCTTTTCCCATAACTAACATTCTAAATTTAGTATTCTCTATGCAGTGAAATAGGAAACTTATTAAACATGTATCATTCTATTTTGCAGAATACACCTGCTACATAAATACCAGAAAATTACATTCCAGTTGTGAGAGAAGTCTAGCTATGTTTCACAGCTAACAAGAAATTGCAAGCGAGACAGAAGAGGCTACTATAATATTATAAATTTCTACTTCCAGTCTTTTTATTTTCCTACATTTTCTTTCTGAGTCAAAAATCCTCCCCTGTTTCTAAGTATATTTCATAGCTCCAGTAAAAAGTGATTTATGCAGGCTTGACTTAGTTTTGTGAATTTTAGAGAAGCACTTTTTAAAATAAATGTTTTATTTTATTGACTTAAACAAAAAAGCAGTGTTTAGAAACAAGTTGATTATAGGGAGGCTGAAAATGAGAGTGATCATGGGGAAATTTTAGATGTGTAAATATGTTTGAGTGCTAGCTTCATCAATTATAATTTATGTTATTTTGGACAAATTATGTGCTCTTTTCAAGCTTCAGTTTTATCATTCATAAAGTATTATACAAATACATCCAAAGTATTATACATACTTTGCTTTCCCTATTGTCAAACCCTGCTCACCTTGCATTTATAGATTCTCCTTCCATCATCTGTATCTTTCTACATAACACGGCCTTAGCTAGATATGAAACTGACAACCTTATCAGGAGGTGGTTTTATGTGATTTACTTCAGGGATAACACCTTTCACAAGCTAAACTCACCCACTACACTATGATAGACGCTAACAAGGGTTAAAATTCCAAGCTTCATTTACCATTGAGAAACTACCACTGGCCATAGTTTGCTGTGGTAACAGAGGAGATTTTTCACAATTAATTGAAAAAACTTAAAATATTCTTTCTTTTTCAAATTATGCATCTTTGTGGGTCCATATTTTCTTCATATATGCCAACAAAACAGTACGTAGCAACTGATTGAATGCAGAAGCAGATAGGAGGAATAAGCCACCCTATATTAAACTAGATTTATGAATAAAATGAAATATCATTAAACAGTTTTATAATTTTTAAATTATTTTGTTTTGGAAAACAGTTGTTTTTCATAAGAATGTTGTCTATAATAATATAGATTTAATACTGTCATCTTTAAATGAATAAATTTTTAATTTTTTAAATTTTGAATGCAGTAAATATAGAAATAAACAAAAAGCTCTTTAACCTCCTCAATAATTTTCTAAGATTATAAACAGATCTCGGGATCACAACTTTTGAGATCCTCCCTTCAATTTTATTCTGTTGGTTGACTGGTCTGTCTTTACCTAAGTGGCATACCCTCTTAACTACTGCAACTTTAAAAGAAATGTTGGGGGGCCTGGGTGGCTCAGTTGGTTAAGCAATTGCCTTCAGCTCAAGTCATGATCCTGGAGTCCCAGGATTGAGTCCCAGGATCGAGTCCCACATCAGGCTCCCTGCTCAGCGGGGAGTCTGCTTCTCCCTCTGACCCTCTCCCCTCTCATGCTCTATCTCTCTCTCTCCCTCTCTCATTCTTTCTCTCTCAAATAAAAAATAAATATATAAAAGAAATGTTGGCATTGAGTAAGGCTAGTTCTTTTGCTTTCTTTTTCTTTTTCTTCAGTTCCTTGTGGAGCTGAGAAATAAGGAAAGGAAGGTGAATTTTACCTTATATTTCAAATACCTAAGAGGTCAGTGGGGGGAGAGGATGGGTTAAATCGGTGATGGGGATGAAGGAGGGCACTTGTGATGAGCACCGGGTGTTGTATGGGAGTGTTGAATCACTATATTGTACACCTGAAACTAATATTTCACTCTATGTTAACTAACTAGAATTTAAATAAAAACCTAAAAAAATACCCAAGTATTATTTGAATTTGTATTTCCATATAGACATGTATTATTTATACAATACAATTTAAAATATGTAAATATTTAATAATACAAGATTAACTTAAAGATATAATAGCCTGAGTCATTTACACATTCAAATGTCAGAACCTTTAACACATCAAGAATAGGGTATGGCCATAACTCATGAAAAGAAAAAGAAGAAACTTTTTTATTTTATTTATTTATTTTTTTAAAGATTTATTTATTTATTTTTATTTGAGAGAGAGAGAGAATGAGAGAGAGTGAGTACATGAGAAGGGGGAGGGTCAGAGGGAGAAGCAGACTCCCTGCTGGGCAGGGAGCCCGATGCAGGACTCGATCCCAGGACTCCAGGATCATGACCTGAGCCGAAGGCAGTCGCCCAACCAACTGAGCCACCCAGGCGCCCCAAGAAACTTTTTAAAAATGAAGTTGACAGTAATCAGAATGTTACTAAGAAGAAATTGTTGATCTGAGAAGTATAAAGTGCTCATATCAATGTTGTTAGAAAAACACAGTATTTAATATGAATCAGAGATTTCTCAGTACTTAAACATATTGGCAAGAATGCTGGTAGGAATGTAGCCTTCAAATATAGAAATACTTCAGAAACAGAGTATCCAAAGAAAATTACAGACCAGGAGATATGCATAAGATTTATAACAAGAATGCAATGTGTAAGTACAAAAATTAAATATTTATTGATGTAGTATCATATATATTACATTATATTAAGTAAACATGAATGAGAAATATGTCTCACAAGGAAGTGTTGAACAAGAAAGTCACACAAGAACAGAATGTGCACATAAATATTTCAGAAATATTTAATATGATTTTAACTTAAAAACACTAGTGACCAATTTTTCACCTAAAGTTCTTCTATTTCTCTCTTGCTATATATATATATATATATATATATATATACATATACATATATGTATATATATATAGAGAGAGAGAGAGGGAGAGAATATAGAATATATATAATATATATGTATCATATTTTCCTTCTAAATTATCATAGCCAAGCTTTTTAATAAGTAAATCTATAATCTTGCCTAGGATAAAAATCAAGTTTAGAAGCACATTACCTGACATCCCTTTTTTAAATTACACTTCTTATTTTTTGATAAAATATAGATTCACATACTTATATGAAATAATACAGAGATGACTTACACCCTTTACTCAGTTTCCCCAAATGGTAACATCCTACAAGCTTTAGTGCAATATCACAAGCAAGATATGAACAGTGATGATACATAACATTTCTGTCACAAGAACTCTTCATACTGCATTTTTACAACCACACGCTCTTTCCTTCTGCTCCTGCCTCTTCAGTAAGCCCTGGCAAGCACTAATCTGATCTCCATTTCTATAATTTTGCCCTTTCAATATTGTTATATAAATGAAGTTGTAAAACATGTTACCTTTTGGGATTGACTTCTTTCACTCAATATAATTCCCTTGAGATCAGTACGAGTTGTGAATATCAATCGTTCCTTCCATTTTATTGCTGAGTATTATTCCATAGTATGGATACACCAGTTTGTTTGACCATTCACCCATTGAAGAACATCTAGATCATTTCCAGTTTGTGGCTATTATGAGTAAAGTTGCTATAAACATTCACGAATGTTTTTATGTGAACACAAGTCTTCATTTTTCTGGGATAAATGCACAGGAGTACATTTGTAGGTTTGTATGGTAAATGCATGTGTAATTTTATTTTTTTTTAAATCCTGTCAAATAGTTTTCCAGAGAGACTGTAACATTTTAAATTCCAATCAGTAATATATAAGGGATCCTGTTCATCCCCATCTTTGTCAATATTTGGTTTTGTCACGGGCGCCTGGGTGGCTCAGTCGTTGAGCGTCTGCCTTCGGCTCAGGTCATGATCCCAGGGTCCTGGGATCGAGTCCCACATCGGGCTCCCTGCTCGGCGGGAAGCCTGCTTCTCCCTCTCCCACTCCCCCTGCTTGTGTTCCTGCTCTCGCTATCTCTCTCTCTCTCTGTCAAATAAATAAATAGAATCTTAAAAAATAAATAAATAATATTTGGTTTTGTCGCTATATTTTTATTTTAGCCATCCGTTCTTATAGGTGTGTACTGATACCTTTACTGTGGTTTGAATTTGCATTTTGCTGATGGATAGTGATATTTAACATATTTTCATGTGCTTATTTCCATCTGTATCTTCTTTTCACTTAATTGTCTGTTTATGTAATTTCCCATTTTCTAGTTGATTTTTTTTTATTCTTTAGTTCTTTTTTTTTTTTTTAAGATTTTATTTATTTGACAGAGAGAGACACAGCGAGAGAGGGAACACAAGCAGGGGGAGTGGGAGAGGGAGAAGCAGGCTTCCCACCGAGCAGGGAGCCCGATGTGGGGCTCGATCCCAGAACCCTGGGATCATGACCTGAGCCTAAGGCAGACGCTTAATGACTGAGCCACCCAGGCGTCCCTATTCTTTAGTTCTGAGAGTCCTTTATATATTATATAAACCGGTCATTTGTTGGATATATGGTTTATAAATATTTTCTTCCAGTGTGTACATTATCTTGTCTTTTTATATGCTTAACAGTCTTTCACAGAACAAAAGTTTTAAATTTTGATGAAGCTCAATTATCAATTTTTTCTTTGTTGGATCATGCTTTTAGTGTCTAATTGACTAACTATAGATAAGATGTGAGATATTTAGGTTAAAAATCTGAAACGTACATCAAAGATTTTTTGTTTACTTGCTTATGGATGGGTAATTGTTTCAGCATCATTTGTTGAAAAGGCTACCTTTGTTGAATAGGATTTGCATCTTTGCAAAAAATTGGTGGGGTATGTTTGCATGAGTCTATTTCTGATTCCTTTATTCTGTTCCACTGACCTGTGCATCCATATCTTCATCAATACCACACAGTATTAATTATGATAGCTTTATAATAAGCCTTGAAATTGGGTAAACTGTTTCCTTCTACTTTATAGGATTTTTTTTTTTCAAAACTGTTTTAGCAATTCAAGTTCCATTGACTTTCTATAAAAATTTTAGAATAATCTTATCTGTATTTACAAATAGTCTTGCTGAGATTTTGATAGATATTGCATTCAATCCTGTATATCAATTTGTGAAGAACTGTATCTTTAAATTTTCAAAATAGTCTTCCAATCTATGAGCCCAGTGTATCTCTCCATTTATTTAGATGTTATTTCAGTTCTTTCATCAGTGTTACGTAGTTTTCAAAAAATGTCTTGTACATGCTTTATTAAATTTTTATTGAAGTGTTTCATTTTTTAGATTGTGAATGGCACTGAATTTTTAATTTTTGCATCCACGTTTATTAGTGATATATGGAAATACAATTGTCTTTTGCGTATTTATTTTGCATCATTAGTGTTTTGTTTTTTTTTTTTTAATTTCAGTGTAGTTAACCTACAGTGTATTCGTTTCAGGTGTACAATATGTGATTCAACAATTGCCTACATTACTCAGTGCTCATCAAGATAAGTGTACTCTTAATCCCTGTCACCTATTTTACCCATCTTCCTCACCCACCTCCCCTCTGATAACCATCTGGTTGTTCTCTATAGTTAAGAGTCTATTTTTTGGTTTGTTTCTTTTTTTTTCCCTTTGTTCATTTGTTTTCTTAAATTCCACATATGAATGAAATCATATGGTATTTGTCTTTCTCTGACTTTCTCTCACTTACTCCACTTAGCATATACTCTTTAGATCCATCCACGTTATCGCATCATTTGAAGTTGCTAAAATCATTTATAGTTCTAAGAGTTTTTTGTTTGTTGCTTTTATTTGTTTTCACATATTCTTTGATTTTTTTTTTTAAGATTTTATTCATTTCTTTGTCAGAGAGATTGAGCACACAAGCAGGGGAGTGGCAAGCAGAGGGAGAAGCAGGCTCCCCTCTGAGCAAGGAGCCTGATGTGGGACATAATCCCAGGATGCCTCATGACCTGAGCCAAAGGCAGATGCTTAACCAACTGAGCCACCCAGGCATCCCTCTTTGAGGTTTTCTACACAAGTATCCTGCTATCTGCAAACAAAGACAGTTTTATTTATTTTTTTCAGATCTCTCTATATATTTTTTAAATTTCTCTTTCCTGCTATATTACATTGCTGTCACTTCTAGGACTGTATTAAATAAAAAGGGTGAAAGAACAATTTTGTTTTGTTCTTGATATTAGGGGGACAGCATTCAGTGTTTAATAATTAGGTATTATGTTAGTTGTATATTTTTAAAGTCTCCTCTATTACTGTTTTTCTGAGACATTTTATATAAATAGATAATGAATTTTGTCAAATTCTTTTTCTACATCAATTGTTCAGATCATGTGATTTTTCTTCTTTAGCCTGTTAATATGGTAGATGTGGCACATACTGATTGATTTTTGAATATTGAGCCATTTTTCTTGCATTTCTGGAATAAACCCCATTTTCTCATATTGTATAATAATTTTTATATATCACTGAATTTTATCTGCTAATATTTTGTTAGGAATTTTTGTTTATATTCTTTAGGGGTATTGATCAGTGGTTTTCTTTCATTTTATTAAAACTGATTTTATCTGGTTTTGATATAATAATAGCTTTAGAAAATGAACTGAGAAGTTATCTCTTCTCTCCTATTTCCTGGAAGAGATTGTATAAACTCGTGTTAATTTTTTAACATTTGGTGAAATTCTCCAGTAAAATCATGTGGGTCTGCAAATTTCTCTTTTGGGTACTTTAAAATCATGAACTGAATTATCCTTAATAGTTATAAAGATACTCAAATGGCCTATTTCATATTAGGTGTGGTAGGTTGTTTTTTGTTGTTGTTTTAGTAATTTGTCTATTTCATCAATGTTATCAATTTGTGTATGCAGAGCTGTTTTTGATATTCCCTAATTATTCTTTTAACATGTCCAAGGAAGTGGTAAGCCCTATGTAATTCCTCATAATTGGCAATTCTCTCTTTTACTTTGTCAGTCTAACTAGAAGTTTGCATATTTCATTTAACTTTCACTTACCATTTACTAATTCTTTGTTTACTTGATATTCTCTATTGTTTTCTTGTTTACAATTTCACTGATTTCTGCTATTATCTTTATTATTTCCTTTGTCTCCTTGTTTTGGATTTATTGGTTCTTTTCTAGATTCTTGAGGTGAAAGTTTGGATTATTAATTTCACAGTTTTCATGTTTTCTTTTTTTAAATATTTTATTTATTTGAGAGAGAGAGAGATAGCAAGAGAGAGTGGGGGGGGGCAGGGAGAAGGAGAAGCAGGCTCCCCACTGAGCAGGGAGCCCAATGTAGGGTTCCATCCCAGGACCCCAGGATCATGACCTGAGCCAAATGCAGATACTTAAACAACTGAACCACCCAAGCACCCCAACACTTATGTTTTCTAATACACAACATTTAGTACTCTAAACCACCCTCTCTGCTTTAGTTGTGGCCCACAAATTTGATATACTTTTATTTCCATTGATGTGTGTGTGTATGTTTATATATGTATTTCACAGACAGTTCGTTTCACTTGTACTTTATTTGGAACTTTGCTGTTTATTTACCAAGGCTTTGGAGATTTTCCTGAGTGTTGATTAGATCCTTTTGGTTCATGGTGTTATTGAGCTCTTCTGTATTCCTACATTTTCTGTCAAGTTGTTCTATTAATTGTTTGGAGAGGGGGTAGGGAGAGTGCCAAAATCTCTTAACTATTGTTGTGTATTTGTCTATTTTTCTTCTTCGTTCTATCAGTTATTTTGTTTTGCATAATTTGTAGCTCAATATTTTAGGGCATTCACATTAGGTTTGTGCTTTCTTTCATTTCCCCTAGCCTTACTGAGGTTTAATTGACAAAAATTGCATACATTTTAAATGTACATGTGGTGTTGATATATGCATACATTGTGAAATGATTACCACAAACAAGCTCACTAACACATTGATCACCACATAGTTATTACCCCAAACCCCTGAATTGGTGAGAAAATTTAAGATCTATTTTTTTAAATAAATTTCAAGTATATGATATAGTATTAATAACTATGGTCATCCTGTAGTACACTAGATCCTCAGAATGTATTCATATTAGAAAGGAAAGTTTGTATCCTTTGACTAATATCTCTCCATTTCCCCACCCTTCAGCCCTGGTAACCACCACTCTACTGCCTGCTTCTATGAGTTCAACTTTATTTATTCTATATACAAATGAGATCATATAGCATTTGTCTTTCTTTGTTGGACTTACTTCATTTGACATGATGTCCTTCAAGCTCATCCGTATTATCACAAATGGCAGGAACTTCCTTTATTATGGCTGATAATATTCCATTGTATATATATGCCACATTTTCTTTATTCATTTAATGTTGTTGGAAATTTAGTGTTTGTTTTTTCTTTTCCCCCATATCTAGGCTATTGTAAATACTGCAAAGAATGTAGTAGTGCAGATATCTGTTGACATAGTGAATTTATTTCCTTTGGATATATACCCAGTTGTGGGATTGCTGGATCATATGGTAGTTATATTTTTAATCTCTTAAGGAAACTACATATTGTTTTTCATAATGCTATACTGATTTACATTTCCACCAACAGGGTACAATTGTTCCCTTACCCCCACACCCTCACCAACACTTGTTATTTCCTTTTTTTTTTTTTTTTTTAAGATTTATTTATTGGGGCACCTGGGTGACTCAGTTGGTTAAGGTCTACCTTCGGCTCAGGTCATGATCCCAGGGTCCTAGGATCAAGCCCTACATTAGGCTCCCTGCTCAGTGGGGAGTCTGCTTCTCCCTCTCCCTCTGCTCTCCCCCTGCTTGTGCTCTTTCTCTCTCTCTCAAACAAATAAATAAAATCTTTTTAAAAAATTTTATTTATTTATTTGAGAGAGAGAGAGAGTGAGAGTGGGGAAAGGAGCAGAGGAAGAAGGAGAGAGAAACTTAAGCAGACAATGCAGAGCTGATGCAGTGTTTGGTCTCAAGACCCTGAGATCAGGACCCAAGTCAAAACAAAGAGTTGGATGCTTAGCCACCCAGGAGCCCCTCTTGTCTTTTTGATAATAGCCATCATAACAAGTGTGAGATGATATCTCATTGTGGCTTTGATTTGCATTTGCACCCGGATGATTAGTGATTTTGAGTACGTTTTCATGTACCTGCTGGGCATTTGTAGGTCTTTGGAAAAATGTCTAGATTTTCCGATAAATCATTTTTTCCATATGTAATATATCTCTCTGGTAATATTCTTTACTCTGAATTCTGCTTCATATGATATTAATATAGATACTTCTGTTTTCACTTAATTAATGTTTACTTGATATACCTTTTTTCATCCTTTTACTTTCAAACTGTCTATATTATATATATTTTTATATTGTTATATTTGAAGTGAGTTTTTTTACAGACAACAGAGAGTTGGAACATATTTTTAATATACTCTGCTAAACTTTGCATTTTGAATAGTATATTTTACCATTTGTATCTAATGTAATCATTGATATATTAAGACTAAAATATTCTAATTTATTTTTTGTTCTCTCTGGTTTTTTTTTTATTCTGTTATTTTCTTCTACTTTCCTGTGGGTTACGTGAACATTTCTTATAATTTTATTTTCATTTATCTATAACATTTTTTTATCTTTTTTTAAATCTATAACATTTTTAATGCATTTCTTTGTGTAGCTTTGTTATCAGTTGTTCTAGGTATTATATATGCAGTATTTATCACAGTGAACTGTTTATTTTTTAAATTCAAGTTAGATATAAAAATGGTCCTGCCTTTTGTATACATTTATCTTTGACAGTTTAAAATACAATTGTCAAATATTTCCCCTACATACATTTAGAACTATTTTAGACAATGCTATAGTTTTGTTTCAGCCATTAAATATAATTTATAAACCTCAAGAGGTTTGCCTGAATATGGTTTTCTTACCATATTCTTTCTTCCTTCCTGACATTCTAAGATTCCTTTCTTTATTATTTATTTTCTTTTGGGGGAGTTCAACTGGTGACAAATTCTCTTTATTTTCTCTTTCTGAAAATATCTGGTTTTCCCCTTCATTCCAGAGGGATAATTTTTATTAGCTATAGGTTTCTGAACTGACATTTCTTTTCATTAAGCACTTGGAAAATATTCTGCCACTTTCTTCTAGTATCCATGGTTTTTTACAAGAAATAACTGTCATTCAAATTGTTTTTCTCCTTTGTATATGTTGTTTTTCACTGGTTTCTTTCAGTACTTTTATTTGTCTTTAATTTCCCAGTAGTCACCTATGTGATGCCTTGATATGGATTATGGGTTTGAGATTCAATCATTTCTTGAATTACTCTCACAATATTACATATTGTCCCCCACATATTACCCAGGAGAGTAATACTAGATTTGTCTCTTGATAAATATGGGAAATTTCATTCATTATTTCTTTGAATACTTTTTCAACTCTACCCTCTTTTTCCCCGCCTTCTGTGATTTCAGTGAAGCAAATATTATATCATTTGTTATAATCTCATTTTGTTTTTAGTCTGTTTTCTCTTTGTCATTCAGATTGAGTAATGCCAATTTTTTTTTATCTGCCAGTTTACTTATTCTTCCTCTGTTGCCTGTATCCTGCTATTGAATCTATTCACCAAACTTTTTATTTCTCTCATATTTTTCAGTTCCAAAATTTCCATTTGATTCTACTCTGTATCTTCTCTTTCCTTTCTGAGACTTTCTGATGCATTGCCAAATTTTTTGTTTGTTTCTAATGTGTTTATAATTATTTGTTGAAGCATTTTTATCATAACCATTTTAAAATGTCTGTTGGATAATTCTAACATCTCTGTCATCTATTGTTTGATGTTTTAAATTGACTTTTACTGATATCACTGCAATAGGAGAAGGGGAATGCCACTTCATCACTGCAAGATAGACATAGGAGTTTTGGTTCCCCACTTGACCTACATGATTCCTAGGTATGAGGCTCCTGATTACTGCTGGGTAGAAATTGGAATTCCAGTTCTCCATGTAGTCTCCAGTGATACTGTAATGCAGTTTTCCTCATCACTGCTAAGGAATCGTGGAAGTCCTGACTCTGGAAATCAAGCTCCCTTCATGGTCTCCAGAGACACCACGGATGGGGCCTTGTTGCCAACTGATGGAGATGAAAGTCCTGGCTTCCTACTTGTTCTTAACTGACACTACCCCTGTGAGGTATTCAGACATTTCATTACAGTCTTATAAGAGTGGATATCTAGGCTTCTCACCTGACTTTTGTTGATGGGGTTGAGAAGGGGGGATCACAGTTTTTCTGTGGTGTTTACCTGATTTAAAGCAATTATTTTCTAAAGGTCTCGCTAAGCTGTCCCTTTCCTGGTCCTTTTGCTAAAGAGAGAGTCCTTTTGTTGGTGTTTATTTTGTTTATGCTTGTAGGTGTTTTAAGATTGCTGGCTTCTTGAGCTCCAAGTCTGGGATATATGAAGAAGAAGAAACACACACACACGCACACACACACACGAAACTTACCACCTTGTTACTCCTAGTTCCTGGTATTCTTAAGAGGTCTGCTTTTTTTTTTCCACTTAAATTTCTGCCTTCTTATGTTTGTTTAATATGTATGTCCAGGGTTTTTAATTGTACTTAGCAAAGAAATAGAAAAAAGTACATCTATTCTGTGTTTCTGAAACAAAAGTCTCAATTTCGTTTTTAAACATCAGAATATCTTTTTGGAAAACCCAAGCCACATGGGTGTATCTTCAGTCTTTACTCACCATTTCCCTTCTCCAAAATTCCTTCAGGGTTCCTGGAACATTTTATAAATCCTTTATCCAAAATATTCCAGAATATAATGTTTTCAGGTCATAGGAGTAACTTGAAATACTCAAATATAATACTGTCTTTTAACTAATTCACTAAAAGTAAGATTTCTTTTGCTCTTTTCAACTGAATGATAATACTTTGAGGGAAACACAAGTGATTTCCAAAATTTAATTATCTGTCATCTGTTAATATTATAAATCATCAACTTAATTGATACCTTTAAAGTCAACACTGAAAACTTTGGAAATAACTATATTAGCCATGATGTAAAACAATTTAAAGGTCAAAAGACCATTCATAACACTGCAAATATTAAAGTTAAAAAAGAAAGATATATTTTATATTAAATCCTATTCTCAGCTACCTTTCAACTTAAAGCATTAAGATATCCCATTATAGTGTCCTTTTTTTGTTGTTGTTGTGTGTTCATGAGCTGAAAGTTTGGTCTTCGATTCATAATTTAAATGTATTTTTTTTCCTAGCAACCACATTTGATAATTTGCCTTCAGGAGTAGGAAATTCAAAAGGTGCTGTTTATGGCTAAAATGAATATTTAAAAGAATAGGTGAGTAATTTTAAATGATTAAAAGGTCATGACTACTTTCTTTGACCGATTTTCTAGTCTCTCTAAATTGATCACTTACTTATAGATCCTGCAATTAAGTCCATTGCTCAGATAAGGAAGTGAATCTAGGCTCAGACCTATTATAGCTTACAAACAAAACAACAAAAACACTTCTTTGTGACTGACTTTCACAGACATATTGAAAAAAAAAAAAAACTATTTCTAAAATAGAAAAAAACCTGTGCTATATTCAGGTATCTGAGTGTTGTGTGTATCTAATATTTATTAAAAACAAAGACACTCTAGTTCCATTCATTGTAGTCATCTTGTATATATTAAACTATTTTTTAATTAAATGAAATAAAGTAATATCATCTTAGTCCATCTGGGCTGCTATAATGAAAAACCATAGACTGTGTAGTTTATAATCAATGGAAATTTCCCACATTCTGGAGATTGGAGGTCTAAAGTCAGGGTACCTGAATCATTGGGTAAATGCTCTCTTCAGGTTGGTTGCAGACTTTTCATTGTATCCTCACATAGAGAAAGGAGCAAGGGAGTTCTGTGCAGTCTTCTTTATGAGAGCACTAATCCTATTCATAAGAACTCCACCTTCATAACCTAATCACATACCATCATCTTTGTAATTAGGATTTTTTTGTTTTTTAGATTTTATTCATTTATTTGAGAGAGAGCAGTGCACACAAGCCCTGGGGAGGGGTGGAGGGAGAGGGAGAAGAAGACTCCTCGCTGAGCAGGGAGCCTGATGAGGAACTTGATCCCAGGACCCTGAGATCATGACCTGAGCCACAGGCAGACGCTTAACTGCCTGAGCCACCTAGGCACCCCGGTAATTAGGATTTCAATGTGAATTTTGGGGATGACACAAACATTTGGACCATAGCAGATATATTCTTGGAAAGTGATAACATTTTAAAAAATTAGTCTTAAGCAACAAAAATAAGTAAATAGTGATGTTAATTTAAAAAGAATTTATTAGGGGGCGCCTGGGTGGCTCAGTCGGTTAAGCATCTGTCTTTGGCTCAGGTCATGATCTCAGGGTCCTGGGATGGAGTCCGCATCAGGGTCCCTGCTTAGGGGGGAGTCTGCTTCTCCTTGTGCCTGCCACTCCCCTGCTCATGCTCTCTCTCTCTCTCTTAAATAAATAAATAAATAAATAAATAAATAAATCTTTTTTAAAAAGAATTTATTAGATATCAATTAATACTGTATAAAATGTCTTTATAAATTTTTTTCAATGAAAAATACATCTAGAATCTTGACTAGTACTTTAGGTGATATGTCAGAGAATGGAAGTGTCACAGGAGGTGATGAGCAGTTACTGTCACGGAAATAACAAATGCAGAGTACTAGATGCAGTATCTGATACAGAGTAAGTTCTCTACAAATGTCTTCTTTCAAGGCATCCACAGAGGTGATGATGGGGAGAGGTTTGGGGAAAGGGTTAGTTCTACTGGCTGCAATAAATGTTAAAAGAAAAAAAAAACCAATAATCATGATAAATCATGATTTGACTTAAAAACTTACAACATTCTATGAAATTTACATGCTAGTGTTTTGTTTGTTTAAAGAGAAGTGAATAATATTTTAGAGAAGCCAATAATCTTAGTTATGCCTGTTCCTTATAAATCTGAATGCCAGAATCATGCAATCACCTTTGCATACAACATACCTATTTAAATAAATTTGTATTATTTAAAGAGCATGCCAACCCCTTTATCAAACGTAGAAGGCCAAGGTTGAGTAGGATTTATATAGAAAAGCTCATTTATTTTATTATTAGACCTAAAATTTCATGGGAAGAATGAAAAAAAATATGCAGATATGAATGGTAATGTTACCTTTACCTTTATCTTTTTTTTTTTCTTTTTGGATCACTTGTGTTTCTCAAATGACAAATAACATCAAATTAGTGAAAAAAGTCAAAGCAGTTAACAGTCTTGCTTCCATAAAAGCAAAGGTTGAATAATCATAGTCTATACATTTCACTACACTTAGGCTCAGGTAAATATAACACAATGCTAACTGACAAATATTATACAAAGGCAAAAATCTAATTTTCCCACATTTTGAGGAATAATGTGTTATCAATATGAATTCTCTTCTATTGCCTGTGCAGGTGGAATTACACATTTTGTTCCTTGTCTTAATTTAGAACACAGTTTTGTGTTTCTGAAAAACTAAAAAGTAATTTTAGTCAATTATCATGTACTCTTTTTATAATTGTAATCATGCCAAATTATGTAATTACAAAATATTACAAGTATCAGCAATCATATACTGACAGCTTGTACTTATGTAATTACCATGTGGACTTATAGAGTTATGACACCTAAAGATGTCAAAAATATTTTAAGATGATTATTAACTCTTTCCTAGTATTATGAATCTAATTGAATTATGTAATATACATATAAAAAAACAGGGACTCACTATGGAATCTGCACTTATAAATAGAAAAAATAAAGAAAACTTTGGGACAAGTAATTTATTTTAAAATTCTCTGAAATACCCATTTTATATACACACATACTTTATATTATGACAAAAATATTAAAGTGTATTTCTTGAGCACTGTAGTTTTTCATATCATTAAAATAATTCAAAATGGTTATATATTCAGTTATCCATATAAATGCATTTCTAGACAACCCATTCCTGAAAAATAATGTATATATAATGCACAAGCATTTTTTGAACTAGATGAAATTTCATGTATATTCATCTGATCTAGTAACTACTTTAACATACTTTAAAAAAAAGTAGTAACCTGGATTATGGGTGTTTTAAGGACTTTTTAAGCAACAGGAAGTCCAAAAGGCATGAATAAAACAACAGATATATTTGACTACATAAAAATTAATAACTCTGGTATGCTTCATTATGGTGAACTAAACTCACTACTGCCTATCTCTCCCACTGATTACAACTAATTACAGAAAGCAACCGCTTAACAACTTTGAACAAATAAAAGGAAGCAATCACTTAAGGATTTTGAAAAATAAACAAATAGAATGGTAAAGAAAGTAAAAGCTTAAGGAAGATGCCCAGGAAGGGATGAGTTTCATTATTTTTGTATGTATTTTTCTACTTTGTCTTGTGGCTTTGCATGGGGAACAGTCCTAAATCCTAAGAGCTGCACAGCAAAGCAGGGAGGAAGATGACTAAGTCTCTAATAGAAATCCCATCTTTATGGTCAGCGAGAAGAACTTTAAAAACTGAACTCTACAAACAAGAGAGTGGGGAAATTATGATAGAAAAGAGAATGCTGAGGAAAGGGATCTTATGATCATGTGTATGAATCCTCATAAGACCAAGACACACCCCTGACCTGTGCATGTGTCGGGGAAGACACAGATCAGCATACCGTAGATTTTGAGATACAAGCTTGATTTAAGCCATTAACCACATCTCAGATTAAATCATGAAAGAACATGCACAAGAAACTCAAAGTATCATAGTAAAGGATTTGAAAATTGAACTGTGATTCAAACCAAAATATATAAAAGATGATGCATGTATTATGGTCTAATACTAACCATGCTGACTGCTTGTAAAATACCACCAATAACAACAACAATAAAAAAGTTTTTCCAGAGATTTATAATAAAAATAAATATGTTATATAAAAGTTATATATAAGTTATAATAAAAATAAAATAAAAAGTAGAGACTATGCACCATATTATTCAAAATTGCAATTCAAAATTACTCATCAAATGAAGAACATGGAAAATTTAACCAAACCACAATGAAAGACAATCAACAGTTGCCAACATTTATATGAAGCATTTATCAAACAAAATGATAAGGCAAATATTAGAACTAGGCTTCTTGTGGTAAAGGAAAATACATTTAAAAAATAGAAAGATAGAAGTTCTCATTAGAAACCAAAATACACTAAAAAGAACAATATTTGAAAAAAATTATGATCGCAATAGCAAAATTGAAGTCACAGAGGAAAGGGTCAAGGAACATGGAGATAGACGAATTAAAATTATCTGGTATAAAAAACAAAAATATTTTTTAAAAGATGGAATAAAGTTTCAGGTATTTTTTGAACCAATTTTAGAAAGGTCTAATATTCATGTAATTGAAGTTTCAGTAGGAAGGAAGAAAGGAATTAGTGCAGAAAAAAAATATTTGAAAATTTAATCATCTAAGATATCCCAAATGTAGTGAATGACAAAAATGTATACATTTAAGAAGCTCAGTGAACTTCAAGCATAATTAAATGCAAAGAAAACTATGCCTAGAAAAATGATAATCAAACTGACAAAAAGTAAATATAAATTTAAAAAATCTTTTAAGTATCCAGAAAAAATAAGCAATGCATTAAATACATAAGAACAAGAATTTGAATCATTGTGGATATTTCATAAAATCCATGGACTCTAGAATACACTGGAACATTATGTTTAAAATGTTAAAAGAAAAGTACTGTAAATGTGAATTTTATGTCCAAAAAAAAAATATTCCTCAATTAAAGTTAAATAAAAGGCGTTGCTAGGTATGGGAAAACTAAGAGGCTTCGTTACTAGCAGACTTGTGCTAAAAGAAGTGCTAAATAAAGTTCTTAATAGTTTAAGGAGAATGATAATAGAGGGAAGCCTGGTTCTTGAACAAGAAAAATGGTAAATCTTTAGGAAAATATAAAATTTTTTCCACCTAAAATATTATATGTATAACTATTGAAGCAAAATACTTTCATTGGTACATATATATGTACATGCATAAATAAATAATTGCATGGTTTTGATGTATGTAGATGTAATTATGTGTAGCAACTATAAAAAGTTGGTTGAGGTGGGCTGGAGGGTAAATGGATCCAAATGGTTGCAAGTCTTCAAAACTTTACTTGGTATGATAAAATATTAACTACAAGTAGATGGAAAATATGAGCTCTGGGTATTGGAAATCCAAGAACAAGTACTGAAAAATTCAATCTAAGGAGATATAGCTAAGTACTATATATAAAACAAAATGGAATACTAAAATATTCAAATAATTTTTAAAAAGGCAGGGAAGTGAAACAAGGAGAACTAAAAACAGAGAAGATAAATAGACACAAATAATTAAATAATAGAAAACATGAAAATATATCTCACCAAGTCAGAATTATATTAATGTAATTAGAAAAAAAAAAGTTGAAGACAGACAATACCCAATTATGTGTGTCTACATGAAACCCATTTTCATTATCAAGACAGATTTAAGTGAAAAAGTAAAATGAATTTTTAAAATATAATCTAAACACTAATAAAAGGAAAGCTGAGTACCTATATTAATATTAGAATAGCAGATTTCAGATCAAGGGATATCACCATGAATAAAGAAGGATATTACATAATTATGAAAGTGTAAACTCACAGAGAAAAAGTTATAAGTGTTTATGAACCTAATAGTAATGAAGCCTCCAAATACATAGAGCAAACACATAAGTGGGAGAAAAAATAGGCAAACAATTTCAGTTGGAGGCTTCAACATTCTTATTGTAGTACTCTGCCATAGAAAGAAAAGTAGTAAGGGTATTAAGGATCTGAAGAACATTATTCACCAAAATGACACGGTTGACATTTATGGAAGAGTCTATCCAACAGCAGAATCATATGCTTTCTTTTCAAGTGCACTCAGAACACTCATCAACAAAGGCTATATCCTAGATATAACATGTTTATTATAAGTTTAAAATTAGTAAATAAATTTACTGTAAATAACTACACTAGAAGTCAGTAAGAGAAAGATATCTATAAAAGTCACCAAATAATTTGATATTAAAATACTATTAAATAATGAATGGATTTAAAGAAGTTACAAAGGAAATTAGACAATATTTCAAATGGAATGAAAATGAAGCATATCAAAATGTGTGAGATGTAGCCAATTCAGTGCTTACAGTAAAATGTATGGTATTCAATATTTACCTAAATTTCTATTTTGAAAAACCAGAAAAAAGAAAGGAAATTAAAACCAAATCCATAGAGGAAAGAAAAAATAAAGATAAGAATGGAAGATAATAGAAAATACCAGTAAAACAAAAATAAGATTAGCATAGTTAATCTCTAGCTAGACTGACCCCAAAATATTGGTTTAAGAAATGACAGATTGGATATCACAACAAACACCATAGATAATAAAAGGATGATAAGAAAACATCATGAACTATTTTATGCCAATAAATTATATAATTTAGATGGGATGGTTCAATTCCTTGACAAAGTGTTCACCCAAAAATAGAGAAAGAGAGAGGGAGAGAAAGCAAGTTTGAATAGTATTTATTAAAGAAATTGAATTCATAGATGTAACCCTCTAGAAAAGAAAAATCCTGTCCCTGATGGCTTCATCTGTGAATTGTGCAAAATGTTTAACGAAGGGGCACCTGGGTGGCTCAGTCGTTAAGCGTCTGCCTTTGGCTAAGGTCCTGATCCCGGGATCCTGGGATCAAGCCCAGTTGGGCTCCCTGCTCCGTGGGAAGCTGCTTCTCCCTCTCCAACTCTCCCTGTTTGTGCTCCCTCTCTCACTGCATTGCTCTCTGTCAGATAAATAAATAAAATCTTAAAAAAAACAAACAAACAAAAAAATATATTTAAGGAAATACCAGTCCTACACAAATTTGTTTTGTGAATCCACTATTATATTGATATAAAAATAAAACAATCACATTATAAGAAAATAAAACTACAAATTAGTGTCCCTTGTGGGACACATTATCAACAAAAGAATTGCAAATAGAACTCTGCAATATATGAAAAGATAATATAGTAAGAACAAAAGGGTTTATTTTCAGAATGTAAAGCTAATTTCACATTTCAAAATCTATCAAACATCACATCAGCAGACTAAAGAAAACTATATGAGCATCTCAAAAGATAGATATAAAAAATCTGACAAAATTCAACCTCTATTCATGATAAAAACTCTCAGCAAAATACAGAAGGGAACTTCCTTAACATTATAAAGAACATCTACGATGAAATACACAGCTAATATAAAAATTAATGATGAGTAATAGAATGCTTTCTCCCTAAAATTGGAAACAAAGCAAGTGTATCCATTCATACAAATATTTATAGTGGTTTTATTCATAATCATCAAATAGGAAACAACCCAAATGTCTTTCTTCTTAAACTTAATCTAGTGAATAGTTAAACTAACCGTGATGCATCCACATAATGGAATACCACTCAACAATTAAAAGTAGCAAGTTATTCATACACCACTTGAAAGAATTCCAAATGCATTTTTCTAAGTGAAAAAGCAAGCTCAAAAGTACATGTTACATACATATATATGTACTTATACATACATATGTGTATGTATGTATGTATATATATATATATATATATATATATTCCAAAATATAGTACATATATCCCTTTCATGAACACTCTGTAATCATCACAGTTCCAAGAACTAAAAGCAGATTGAGGTTTGCCGTGGGCTTGGTAATGGGAGGATGATGGCAGATTTACCACGTAAGGGAATTTAGGGGCTAATGGAAATGTTCTATATTGTGATTATCATGGTGACTAAATGGCAGTATGCATTTGTCTAAACTGTATGCCAGGAGAAAGAAAAAAAAATGTATGCCAGAGATTTTTGTCAGAGATGCAGCATAAAAAAATTAGGTATGTATCAAATGCGATGGTAAACTTCACAATTTTAAGTGTGAGGATTAGAAAGAATGAATGATGGTTTAAGATACATTCTCTTCAAGGAAAGCTAAATAAATAAGGTTTTCAGGAACAAAGATTATATTCGGATTTTGATTGATACTATAGGTATGTGTATCATGGACCTCCTATTAAAATGAAAACTTAAGAAATCAACCTCTTCACCATTTTTCTTTGGATTCTTGGCAATTTTCAAATATCTGCACTTATTATGCATCATATTAGAAACATTTTACTTAGAAATAAATATGACAAAGTCTCTGTCCATAAACAGTGAAGAGTTTATATCAGGGGTAATTTGAAGAGTCTTTATAAGTGTTATAAAAAAAAAGGGTAAACATAAGAGTGAGCTTTATGTTAAAGAAATAAATATATTGATTTTTTAAACAAAGTTTTCCTCAGATTCTTTAAAATGTAAATATTCATTTTGAGTCTCCAAAAAAGATATGGTATTTCCCTAAGTTACATAAACTCAGTCAAGAATTTTTTATAAGACATTTATTAGGAATACAGTTATAAAGAGAAGACATTGAGGAAAGTTTATGTAATGTAACACAAGAAATACCCAGCTTGCCATAATTATGGAAAAAATGATACAACATTTTCTAAATTCTGGAAGAAATTAACAGAGAAGTTATTGAAAGGATGTAGCCTTAGCTATACAAAAGAATCAAACAGATTTTTAAAGTGAACTGTATGAACTACCCCTAAGTTATCCGCATCTTGATAATATAACCAACGAAATAATATACAGCTGACCTTGAACAACACAGGTTTGAACTATGTGGGTCTACTTATACGCAGATTTTTTTCAACAAATTGTACTGCTGTCTATATATTCTCTTTATGATTTTTTAAATAACATTTCCTTTTCTTCAGCTTTATTGTAAGAATACTGTCTATAATACAATATAACATACGAAATACGCATTGATTGTTTGTGTTCTCAGTAAGGCTTCCAGTCAGCAAGAGACTATCAGTAGTTAAGATTCGGAGAGTCCAAAGTTATATGCAGATTTTCCACTCAGCAGGGGTCAGCCAACTCTGATTCTAGCCCCTGCATTGGTCAAGGGTCAACTGTATGTGTTGTCCAGCACCTTGCAGAAACACAGTAAATAATGGTTTCCCTGAATTGGGTTTATTTTTGCCCCTCCCCATTTGAAAGTGAAGCTCCATGTTTGAAATTAAGAGTACCAAAACAGGTCTTTCTGCTGTTATAACCAGTGGGATACCTGATAAAGTGTTCGAGAGAATGCCTCTGTTTGTGTATGTGAGTGTGTAAGGTGTCTATGTGTATGGTGTGTGTGTATGTGTGTGTGTCTATACATACATCTGGAAGAAAAAATAAATGTGTAAACTGTAGATTCCATAATAAAAAAAATATTGACCACTGCTTTTATACCACAGTGTTTTTAGAATTAATATTGAAAAAAAAATACACCAGCAAAACAAATTTTTGTTGACTTCAGTATGTGTGTGTATCTGTGTATTTGGTTCTGATTTTTGACAAATTCTAACAAATATTTACATTCCACATACATGAGAGACCACGATGTATAGGCAGTTTCTTTCACAGTAATTGGAACAGAGCACATTTTCTAATGAATATAGAATGTTCTCATATTAAAATCGCTCTGCCCTTTTTTTTTTTTGCTGCCACTCTCACTGGTCATCTAATATTGTAAACTAGTAAGTACTTCCCCCACACACACACACTCTGAATTCAGAGGAGGAATTGAGTTCTGGAACTGTTCCATTTGTTCAGTTCCTTGTCTGATATCTAATATGTTTGTAGGTGCGTGTGTAGTCCTAATTCAGAGCTCTACATAGAGAATTTACCCAGACTTTTGGGGGTTGCCGGTTACACAAAGAAACATTTTTTTCCAGCCTAAAATTTTAAAGACCTCTTACTTATAATATATTTTAATCAAAGGAAGGGTATATAAAAGAGGCACAAGTCTGAAAAAATGAAAAAATAAATTTTATAATTCAATAAAATTCAAGATAACTGTGAACATAGCTGATTCCATGGGCAGTTTTCCTCATCCCAAATATAATATCTCTTATAGACAAAAATATAATAACAATAGATTTAACCATGGCACTCAGAATCTCTATTGACAAATATCTTAGACATTTATATGATGGTCAGAACTTTTTTTTTTTAAGATTTATTTATTTATTTTAGAAAGAGCACAAGTGAACTGAGGGAGGGACAGAGGGAGAGAGAGAATATTCCTGAAGCAGACACAGAGCTGGACCCAGGGCTCAATCCCAGGACCCTGAAATCATGACCTGAGCGGAAACCAAGAGTTGGCTGCTTAACTGACTGTGCTACCCAGGCACCCCTGGCTAAGCTTTCTATTTGCCCTCTGCCCATTCTATCTACCTAATTTTTACTCTTTCTGTTTGTTTACATTTTCTATACTTTCATAATTCACAATATATATATTTTTTAATTCAAGCTCTTCTTGGATTAAGAATTTCTGTCTATAGATGGATGGACATTTCAATCCACCAGAAACTTTGCCCCATGTTCCCTTATTTGTATCTTTTAAATCTTCGAATCTATCCTTCTTGACCTTATCTCCTTAAACTGTAGACTGTTGATTTCAACATTTTCTTCAAGGGATGCCTGAGTGGCTCAGTCGGTTAAATACCTGCCTCCGGCTCAGGTCATGATCTCAGGGTCCTGGGATCAAGTCCCGCCATCAGGCTCCTTGCTCAGCAAGGACCCTGCTTCTCCCTCTGTCTGCCACTCCCACTGCTTGTGCTCTCTCTCTATGATGAATAAATAAACAAAATCTTAAAAAAAAAAAACATTCAATATTTTCTTCAAAATACCTATTTAAAACACCCATGCTACCTCTTCTTTCCTTCTTTCCTCCATTTCTCCCTTCCTTCACTATTCATTTTAATCCATAAGGATAAGAAAGTTGAATGAAAGCATTAGATTTCTTCAAGAAATACTGGATTTCAGTAATATTAATTTCATTCTGAAAAGTCTTTCCATTAAGGTGCTAGTTCTATAAACAAATTGCCATGCTTTGCTAAAGCTTACAGATAATATTTTGTTTAAAACAATGCACAATTAAAATCAGTACTATCATGCTTTTATATGAGCTCTTAATAATTTATTTTTAGCTTTATGGAACTGAAACTTCACAAATAAGTTTACAAATCCTTACAGTGTCCTTACTTGCCATAATGAGCCTTTGGATCAATAGTTTAGGTGAGAGATTAAAAGAATACATAACTGTTTCCCCAGTGCCCATACTCTACTTTAGAGATGAAGAATTAAGGGAGTTTTTCCAGGCAAATATGGCATCCAGTACTACTCACAATTTCATTATGGCAGTTCTTTCTTTATGGCATGGTATGATTTTAGTTGTGTTTTTAGGATTATAACTGGCTTTAAATATGCAAAATTTTGTTTTGGAATGTATGTTTTAGGGCATCTTTGAAGAAATTAAAACATTCAATATGATTTAAATTCTTCAATTTTTTTTCAATTTTACATAAAAATGTGTTTTTGTTTGGAGTCAAAATTATTTAGTCTTGTATGATTTATAATTCCTCCAGTAAAACTTAATTATTTTATTTAGTTTTTTTTCTTCACCTGGTATTAAAGCTATTTAAGAATCCCAATAATGTTAACATTCAGGGCAATTATTTTCCTAAATAACACTCTTCACTATGTTTAACATGTAACAAGATAAAAACTCAGTTATATTTTTGCTATATCAATATTTAAAAGCATTTGTCCCCCCAAAAATGGAGTATGAAAGATAACCAGAAGAAATACATTCTAGTGTATGCCACATTAACAATTTTAAGACATCAAAACACCCTTTCTCTCTCTCAAATAAATAAAATCTGGAAAAAAAAAAGTGCGGAGGGGGGTGGCACATGGGTGGCTCAGTCAGTTAAGTGTCTGCCTTTGGCTCAGGTCATGCATGATCTCAGGTTCCTGGGATCCAGCCCCAGGTAGGGCTCCCTACTCAAGCAAGAAGTCTGTTTCTACTTCTCCCTCTGCCCCTCCCCCCCAGCCCTTCCACACTTGCTCTATTTTTCTCTCTCTCTCTCCCTCTCTCAGATAAATAAAATCTTAAAAAAAAAAAAAACATATACTTACCACTGTATCACATATATTGATACAAGAAAATATATCCTTTCTACAGAGGTATGAGATGGAAATTTAAAAAAAAAAAAAGGAATTTCAGCTATGAATTTACCATTAGGCAGACCAAAAACATAATTCCATAAAGTGCAAAAAAATTGTAGAAAATAAGAGTATAGGGACGCCTGGGTGGCTCAGTCGGTTAAGCATTGGCCTTCGGCTCAGGTCATGATCCCAGGGTCCTGGGATCGAGTCCAGCATCAGGCTCCTTGCTCAGCAGGAGCCTGGTTCTCCCTCCGCCTGCCACTACGCCGGCTTGTGCTCTTTCTCTCTGACAAATAAATTAAATCCTTGTTGGTGTTTGTGTTGGTGCCATTTATACCAGCACCTTTAATTAAGATGATCTGGAGAAAAGGGGATGCATTTATCTTAATAGCTTTCATGATTAAAGGGAGGTGAAATAATAAAACAGTGCATTTTATTCTCTGACAAATAAGTGATATTATTACAGGACAGCCCCAGTAAAATTTTTGATGTATTTGAAGAGTTACTTCAATACCTATCCTATCAAGTTTTTTTTTTTTTAAGATTTTATTTATTTATTTGAGAGAGAGAGAGAGCATGAGAGGGGGAGGGTTAGAGGGAGAAGCAGACTCCCTGCCGAGCAGAGAGCCCGATGCGGGACTCGATCCCGGGACTCCCGGATCATGACCTGAGCCGAAGGCAGTTGCTTAACCAACTGAGCCACCCAGGCGCCCTATTCTATCAAGTTTTTATTTGCCTTTTCTATGCTGCCTGATTTCAGCTTTCTCTGCCTTGATTGAAACTAACTACTACTTAGGGTCCCTTGCATGTAAAAGGCTTGGGATGGATCCATTTTGAGTTTTATTTCTTTTTCTGCCCCTGGTATGGTGTATACTGTGGTAGAGAGTGTACTGGAATCTGAATTGGTTGGATTAGGCTGTAAATTCTGTTACTAATAACTATGTGACTTGTAATAATTTTATTATGTCATGTAGCAATTTTCTATTTTTAATTTGTAAAGACTGACCCTTTCCAGAACCCAATATCAAGCTTTAAGCCTTTGCTTCTCTTGGTTTTAATTTTCATCCCATGTCACAAATTTCTGGAGCCTGCTTTATTCCATTCTAATTGAATAAATTAGTTTTGTTCTCAGGATGAATTTCTAAAGTACTAGATTGCATATGTATTTACGATTAGCCAACCTCTATTGCCAGGTAAATTTTCATTGATTGGAATAAAAATTGTTAATCTCCAGTTTCTAGTAATCAAATGTGTGTTAGCCTAATATATTCCATAGGCATATAAAGGATTTTAAAGATTTTTATTTATTTATTTTAGAGAGTGGGGGAAGGGCAGAGGGAGAGAGAGAGAATCTCAAGCAGACTCCCTGTTAGCGGTGAGCCCTACACAGGGATTGACCTCAAGACCCTGAGATAATGACCTGAGCCAAAATTAAGAGTGGGACGCTTAAGTGATTGAGCCACCCAGGTGCCCCAGTATAAAAATGGTTTTAATCCACAGTGGATACTCATTTGCCCCAAGCTGAAATTTCTCTAAAAGTGTGCTCATATGCCCCAGCTTAAGGCTTTTCTACACATTAACTCCAACACTATAATGAAAGTATAATGTACAGTTTTATAGCACAGGGAGCTATTATAATATTTTAATAAAACCACTAATGAGTATTTAGACACACTATTTATGTACAAATAAATGTATTTATGTTGATAAAATATTGCTGATAAAAAACATACTTAATAGAGCTTAGTATTTGATACCAGGAGATAATTTTTTTCCAATTTTTTATGGCAATTATAAGCAGTCAAATTGAGAAGCACAATATTCAGACATATCGATCTCTCCAAGTCCTTCAAGCTATTCTGTTCTATTTGCTAACTTACTAGAAATGTAAGAGGAACAGCTATTTACCAAGAGGCTAGTGGTTCTATATTTAAGGAATTTGAATAATGGACAGTAGAGAAAGGAAAAGCCTAACTCTTCATTTATAATATTTCCTCTGTAAAAGCAAAATCACTGCCCACAGCTAGTCCTTGACTGCTGGATATGGAACCTATTTTTTTTTTTTTTTTTTGTCTGCCTTCACTGATAGGGTTGCTCTTCCTTCTATGGATCAGTGTCTGATAATCAAGGAGATAGACTCTTGAGAAAGTTAGAGTAAATTTATCAGCATCATTTTCTTTGCTAGACCATTTTTAAATTCAACATTTCAGTGAATTCTGAAACCACCATTTTCCATATAGAAAATGAAAGGCCTAACAACATTCAGAGATTTTATATAACTTGAAGTATTTCATGTGGAATTTTGTGTCAGAATGAAGAATGAACTTTGGAAGCAAAAGTTTCAATATAACAACTTATTCAAAGATGTTTTGTCACTATAAGCTATAGAAACCTCTATAGTTCGGCATATCCTCGCTATGTCCTATTTACTAACCATAATTATGACTATTATTGGTTAGTCTTCCCTTTTTCTTGAAGCAGTTATGTTTTTGCCAAACCAGTGCAGATGGTGTGTTTTTAGGGGTGACCCTCTTTGTGCAATGGAGACATAATGATTCAGACTGAGGAGCCTTGAGTAGATCCGGCTCTAGAGTTGGCAACGGATATCCAAAATTCCTCCATATTAATCATAGATATCAAATTAAAAAAGAAAAGGAATGGGGATTTAGAAAATGAAGTAGGATTAATATTCAGGACTTACTCTACACATTACTGCTAGAATTATCCAGACTCACATGGATTCCTAAGGGCAGACTGATACTTAAGAGAGTATTTATTAATTTAATGCCTTTTACATTCCCATCCAAGGAAAATCATAGTTCTTAATGGTAGCTACATACATAAAGAAATATGTAAGGTTAAAGAAGGCTGTGCTATATGAGCTGTATTATGTCTCTACCATGTTGGGATATGTTCCTGGAGGTATGTATTTTATACCCTATTTCTTTATAGTGCTTATTCTTCTGATTTTGTCGAGGTCAAAAGAAAATGTAGAAAATGCATGAACATGAAGGTCATTATACTGAGGTTCTGTTAGGTGATAAAATAAGAGGAAATTCAAAGATGGCAACCATGCAAAACATCTGGCATCCTGTCACCTGAATATTTTTATAACTGAACTGCTACATGTGCTTTTGTGAGTCTGTGCCAGATGGACACTGCAATTATATACTGCGGTGAATTACTGGTCTCGGAGGAGGATGTTTGCATGTTTCCCCTTACACCATTTATGCACTCAGGGTAAGAAAGTCCTGCAGAAAAGAAACCAAAAGCAAATGTTGAAAAAACCCCAACTGGCTCAATTTTAGTTTTTTTCTGTGATTATTGATTGCTTGATACATTAATAGAAAATTATTAGATTGCCAAAATATATTTACTTTTTGTGTTAATAATATTGATACTTAGATGAAAATAACAGCAATCTGATGCCCACCAATTATCTTTTGCATAAGGGGAAAGACTTAGCCCAGGGACAGAAGTATCATATAAAAATAAATTCTTACATAAAATTCTTTGTACATTGATTCCCTTGGATTTCTTATCATTAACTTGAGAAACCAGTGCCTGTGTTATGGTGGAGATATTAGTCCTAGACACACAGTGGCTCACTCCCTGATTGGCATCATCAGTCTTCTTTCTGTGTGTGTATACCATCTTCTTAGCAGCTATTAAATACCAACAACTGCTTTCAGGTACTTTGGGAACTTTTTACTGTATCTAGTACAAATAACACTTATTTATTTTTAAACAAATTATTTGGAAAATGTAACCCTTAACAGCATCTAGAAAGTAATTAATAACTTAATTGTTAGATATATACATATATTCATAAAGTAAAGAGAGAAGACATTGTAAGAGTCTAATTTGGGCCTGGTATTATAAATACATTAGGTAATTTAATCTTTATAAAGATGTTTAAGGAAGATAACATTATTCCACTTTCACCCTACGTTAAACTCAGCAATGAGGAAGACAATTTGAACAGGGGCAATCATTTTATAATTGGCAGGGAGAGAAGTAGAGCTAAACTCTGATTATCAACAAGATCCATGGGCTTTTTACAATACCATACTGATATACATGTAATTTTTTAAAGATTTTATTTTTTTATTTATTTGAGAGAGAGAGAATGAGAGACAGAGAGCACGAGAGGGAAGAGGGCAGAGGGAGAAGCAGACTCCCCGCCGAGCAGGGAGCCCGATGCGGGACTCGATCCCGGGACTCCAGGATCATGACCCGAGCCGAAGGCAGTCGCCCAACCAACTGAGCCACCCAGGCGCCCTCTGATATACATGTAATTAACTGCAATAATATGACTCACTGAGATAAATTACTGCTTTCAGAAATAAATTTTTCCATCCTTCGCTGATCTCTGCACAAACCCAGCCCTGTTTGTTAAAGAAGCTCTCTTAAGTCTGGATTTCAGAACCATGGATTTTGAACCATGTAATTATGGTTTATAATCCAGAATAAACAGCAAATAAATTCCAGAAACTTTCTTCCTTAATTATTTCACCTATATGTTAATATTAAGTGTCACCATGTTGGCTTTGCTAATGCATTTTTTGAAATTAAAATCCCAGGGCTGTGATTTTTTCAGGATGGAATAAGAAAGGTGTGAAATAGTCAATATCTCATATTCTATAAATTTTTTTAAAAGATTTTATTTATTTATTTGAGAGAGAGCATAAGAGGGGGGAGGGTCAGAGGGAGAAGAATACTCCCTGCTGGGCAGGGAGCTTGATGTGGGACTCGATACCGGGACTCCATGATCATGACCTGAGCCAAAGGCAGTCGCTTAACCAACTGAGCCACCCAGGCTCCCCAATATCTCATATTCTTAGCAGAAAAAAAAACTTCAGGGACTACTTTGATTGCAAATTTATTTTGTAATAGTTTGATTTCTATGGTTTCATCAACTCTAAAAGTATGAGAAAATGGAATGTTACTAAATCTAGATTTTGTTAGTTGCTTGGTTGATATAAATGAGGAAAATGAGTCAGTAAATTGGTAGCCATATTTTATTTCGGAGTCACCCATACTTTTCCCCTTTCATATATTTACTAAGATGTATCTAATATCATTTACCATAAACATAGAACTCATCCAAACATCAATTTAGAAACAGTGATTATTCTGTGAAATACAGTCCATCATTTCCAAAGACTGTGATCTATCTTAATACCAGAATCCCCTCTGGCCATTCTCATGAACTTTGGATGTTAATAAAGATAACTGGGCAGGTTTCTTCGGTTTCACCCACACTTTGATAAGGCAGTACTATGTAAAAAGGGTTCTAGGTTAGACTGTAATCCAGTAGTTTGCAACCATAGCTTGGATATGGCAACACTTCCGTGCAAAACAATTTCTGTTCCTTCCTGGGCGAATCATAGAGGGGAGCTGGAGCCTTGTTTTGTTGGTTGACTAAGTCTGAAGATGAAAACTTGCTCAAATAGCACCAAGACCATTTTATAATGCAATGCTAAACCACAACTGGCAGACTTGAGATCTCTGTCCATTGAGCAAAATCTCAGATTTGTTTGGTTGTCATATTTCAACATGTCTCATTCTTTCCAGAAAAAGTGCTGAAGAAAATAATCTCATTGAATTTTTATTATCTATTTGAAAGTTGCAGTTAGCCCAAAATAAATAAAATATACTTTACATGCACATAGTCATAATCACATTAAAATATGTTTCACAATTATGACAAACATGTTCATAAATAATTTAAGCTTTACATTGTGAACCTAGCAATAACAAAATCCTTTCTCTATGGGGAAAAACTTTTTACAGATGTAGTAACTGCTGCAAAGTAATAAAGTGAAACAAATTATATTTTATCATTTCTCCTAACCAAGGAAATACCCTTTTCCTCTACAATTAAAACAAAAAGCTTATTATGAAAGCAGATTTAAGCCAAAAGAACTATTAATCCCTTTTTCTAGATTACCACAATAAATCAGTCATGCCTGGACATCTGGGATACACCGTATTTATCAAGTTAATTGCTAACTAAGACTACTATAATTGATGAAGGATTTTTTTTTCCTCTTGCCCTACTTCAGAAAGAATAATTATTCAGAATTCATAAATTTCTGCATTAGTTGAAGAAATTGTGACTATATTCATGTTTTTTTTCTCCAGTGGTTCTATACAGCTGTCCATACATACTTTTAAATTGATTTCTCACTTGAGATCCTTTTGCATCAAAAAAAAAAAAAAACGAGCAAATTATCATGATGTTAGATATATTGGAAAAGTTATGAGGACAGGTATTTAAATACTTAACAGGTATCATTAAGACAAATATGTCTTTAATTATTTGTGAATACAAATTTGGTGGGTCAGTGACTGTAACAAATAATCTACCATGCTTATATTACATTAAAATAGGTCTGAATTCAAGTATTTTACTTCATAAATCAGATGAACAGAAAAGTGAAGATTCATACAATTTTTAAGAGATTTAAATTAAACTTAAGAAATGAAGCCTATTATTAGCTTTGTTACAGAAAATAAACTATTTATGTTCCAAAAATTGGATCAAAAAATGATCTACCTGTTTAATTGGTAAACATAAGTCCCCAAAATGTAAATGATGGATTCTACTTCCCTTGAAATTAATTTGTTATATATGAAAAAATAATGAGTACAGAATGATAGAGGCAAGATTAAGAGTATATTCCAAATGCCATATGGTAAATGCTATTAGATTTCTTGAGAGAGTACAGCCCCTGTGGGATGGGATGGCTAGAGTCTGCTTTGTGGAGGTAAAGGGGCTTGCAGGGGTGGGACAATCAGAGTGGAGAAATTGACTATACAAATTGAGTTAAGATCCATGGAGATTCACTTTTTATCTGGTACTCAAGAGCTAACTCTTTCCAATTTTTAACCTGGCAATAAAAAATTTCAGAGTTTCCAGAGTACAGGATCTAATTTCATGGTATTCTGTTTTTGGATTTGTGAATAAACCTCATCATCCGAATGTAATGGAAAGGAGATTTGAGATCCAACTCCCTGAGTTTGTCTTTGAATAGCCTTGAGCAAACCAAATTCAGAGGTTTTGCCCTGAAGTTATTCTGAAATTCGCTGGTAAAGTTAGATGTTGTAAGATCAATATTGGAATGGAATAGGGAGAGAAAGGAAGGCAGGGTAAGGTGAAAATAATTTTCTTCATAACTAGCATCAAAATTCATGATCTTCTCTCCTCAGCTTTGCTACCTTCAACAACCATCATCTTGTCATTGTTTAAATGTAGATAAATTCTTTTTGACTCTGGTGCGACGACACCTTATTTACATCTTACTTCCCACTTTTGTGTGACATCATACAACCTGGGAGTGCCATGGCATGTTTGCTGCTGTTGTTGTTGATATTTATCCTTATTTTATGGAGGAGCCTAGGAAATCTTTTTACTACATTCTTTTTACCAATACCTTTCATTGATTTTAATTCCTTACATGAATTTTTAATACAGCTAAGATACTTCTAAATGATTTTTCTCCTTTTTGTAAATCCAAGGTCATAATAAAGAACCATGTAATAAACTTGGTCCATACATAAGTAGCACCAGCAGGAGAAATAATTCCTACTCAATTATTTTTATCCCTAAGTCCAAATGGCAATTCAAGGCATGTTCAGTGAAGGTTCAAAACTGAAATATAATATGAAGTGAAAGTTTGTATTCTGTATTCACATCTTTTGCTTTGTTTACTGGTTTGATGACCATATTCTCCATTAGATGTGAAGTTCTGAGAGGACAGATATCATTCCTGCTCTATTCAGTACTCTACACCAAGTATCTGGCATTATACCAACCTTTTTTTTTTTGTAGGCCTTCAGTCTTTGTTGCATGATGGAAGTAAGCCTTATTACCAGCAATAGTAACACACTGTATATTTATTTTATTTGCTTCAATAAATATTTATTTATTTATTTATTTATTTATTTATTTATTCATTTATTTTTAAAGGTTTTATTTATTTGACAGAGAGAAAGACAGCCAGAGAGGGAACACAAGCAGGGGGAGTGGGAGAGGGAGAAGCAGGCCTCCCACGGAGCAGGGAGCCTGATGCGGGGCTCAATCCCAGGACCCTGGGATCATGACCTGAGCCTAAGGCAGACGCTTAACGACTGAGCCACCTAGGTGCCCCAATAAATATTTATCTATATATGAGAATGCACTGTGGGGCAGACATTATATCTTTGACATCATTGTTGTGTATTTGGAGATACAAAGAAAAATGAAATATATTTCTCCAAAAAGAGCCACTTAAAGTAGACAAATTTGTATGAAACTAACACCTATATGAAATTATGTTGAGTATAAATAGATGAGCTAGTACTAAGGAGAGAGACATTTTTTATTTTTACAAGAAAAGTAAGGTGAATTTTGAAGAATGGGTAAGATTTTGATGGAATAAAATATACATAATGTCTGTCACAATCTAATGAGGAAACAGGAAATTTATTGAAATGATTATCCTTGATAAAAGAGCTATTAACCCAACAGGATAGTGAAACAAACTTGAAATTAGCGGTAACAAGAAGGCACTGTCATCTGTACACTGAATAAAGAAGTCAGGAGTGTTTCCAGAGCCAAAGGGTACCAAGGTCACCCAGCAGAAGTGGGAAGTGAGACGGTCCTCACTCACTGGAGCTGCAGGTCAGAGGCGATGCAGTAAGTTTGGGAGAGGCAAAGAGGGAAGGAGAGTACTTCTCTGACTTGGTCCTTTCGCTTGCTCTCCAATTCCTTGCCTGTGCCTTTGTTGACTAAACTCATCCTGAAACCAGCTGACACTGAAGCCTGGAGAAGAGAGGGTTCTCGAATGCCAAGTAGAACAATGCAGGGGAGGGACGAGGGTATATTAAAAAGGGCTTTTAATCAAAATTACAAGGCATGGAAAAAATGGTAGGTTCTTCCTTGTATATGAAAGAAGGAATCACTAATAATGTACATTCATTATTGATCTGCTCAGTTAATCCTTCTACATTTTTTATATTCCTTTCATGTCTCTCTCTTTTAAAAGTTTTATTTATTTATTTGACAGAGAGAGCTCAAGTAGGCAGAGCAGTAGATAGAGGGAGATGGAGAAGCAGGCTCCCCACTGAGCAGGGAGCCCAATGCGGGGCTCGATCCTAGGACCCTGGGATCATGACCTGAGCTGAAGGCAGAGGCTTAACCAACTGAGCTACCCAGGTGCCCCAACGTTCATGTCTCTTTTGTGTTTGAGAATCAACTACCACTTGACAAACCTGTGGAAGTTCAGTGGGGACATAGATCATAGTAACCATCTCTTTGACCTGTGATAATGGCAAATCATATGGTCTGTGGCAATCATAATTTATTTCTGAGATGTTCCTATATGAAATTTCAAAGTTGTTTTTCTTTTTCACTATATCAATAGTCGTAAAAACAAAACTATAGAACTACAGGCAGCTGGGTCTCTTTTCAGGAAATCATAGTAAGAAATGTTGAAGGAGACAAAGGTGGCCCTCCCCTCAAATCTCCATAAACTCCCCTGGCCCACTAATCCTATACTAAATAAATATGGAGCAATTTAGGGGAAACGGTGTTGTTACAAGTCAAACACAATCACTTCTCAGCCTTTTGGCTAAGATCAAGTGTACAAGTCAAACACAGCATCAAGTCTTCCAACCCCACCATTGTGACCAGATAGTCTACCCCCAAAGGATCAAAAACAGAAATTCATGAACTGCCATTCTCAGAAATCTGTATGGGAGGATAATTTTGGAATAATAATAATTTAAAAAACCCCTGAAGATAGGGAAATATTACACTATTTATGTATTACTTTATTCTATCTAAGTCCTAGAATGCTTTAACAGGAAGACATTGGCTCATAGGCTCTGTATCATTTATCTATTTTTATCAGGTCATAAGGGAGATGGAAATTGATATAATATAATTTCTATCATCAGTGAGAGTATAATGTAGTTGAGGAGATGAGAAGAAAGAAACAAGAAGGTAAACATGTGTGATGATGGATGTGTTAACTTGAGGGAGAGAATCCTTTCACAATGTATATCAAAACAACACATTGTACACCTTAAATACCTTACACTTTTATTTGTCAAATAAATGTATTTGTTTTTAATAAATTTATTTCATTTGTTAAAAGTATTTATACCTCATTAAAGCTGGAAAAAATAAATTGGTAAATATAATAAGCATCAGAACGTGACAAGGGTAGTCAGAGACTAGAATTATGGAGGAAGCACAGTTTTAAAAGGAATTCACAATATGGATTAAATATGCAAAAGCATCAAGGGAGGAGAAAACCTGAGTTGAGTGAGGACATGAATAAAAGAGGAAAGTTTGGAGTATTTACATCAGATTTAGGAAACAGTTTTACCCCAGTGGCTGCAACAGAAAATTGTGCTTTCAACTTTCTTTTGGTGGCAGGGGGAGCTGATATTTCAGGGAATTGTATAAAGAATTGCAGGTAAGTAAATTTGAAAATATAGTTGTAGGCTCATTCTGAAAGATCCTTAAAATTAGACTTCACAAAGATGATCCATTGTAGATAATAACCTATATTAGATATGCAGGAATACTCTACAAATGAAATGTAAAGATAACCATCATAATGACAAGGAAATATTTCCAAAATTGAATTAAAAAAAAAAAAGAAAGAAACAATTAATGAGGCCTCTGGTACTTTTTTTTACTTTATGTTTTATTTCATTGTTTTATTTATTGGATGTTTTATTTATTTCACTGAAGTTTAAAATACATTAAAAATGCACATATTTACTGATCAGTTTGATATGTTTTAACAATTGTATATCCCCATGTACCACCACTCAAAACAAGAGATAAATCATTTCCATATTCCCAGAGTGACATCTTGCTTCTTCCAGTCAGTCCCTTGCCTACTCTGCAAGAGGCAAGCACTTACCTACTTTTAACAGTGTAGATTTATTTGCCTGTTCTTAGAATTAACATCCTTGATATATAGTCTGGCTTTTCTATGTCTGACTTCTTTTGTTCAACCTATCATATTTGAAATTATCCATGCTGTATCATTAGTCCATGCTTTTTGATAACTGAGTAGTATTCCATTTTATGGCTTAAACATAATTTGCTTTCCCCTTTTCCTGTTCATGAAAATTAAGGTTGCTTTCAGTCTGATACTTTTAAAAAGAGGACTGCTATAAATATTTCCCAAGTTGTTTCAAACACATAGTTTTTTCATTCCGATAGGTAAATGCCAAAGAATTTATACATCTTTATAAGAAATTGCCAAACAGTTGTCCAAAACAGTTATAGAATTTCATATGCCCACCAGCAAATTATGAATGTGCAGTTCCATATTCTGGACAATATTAGATAATATCCATTTTTTGATTTAGCCATTCTAGTGGGTTAAAAAAAAAAAGCATCTGGTGATTTTGTATTTTCTTGATAAACTAAATAAACACTTTTTCACGTATTTAGTGGCCACTCCTATAACTTCTTTGGTGAGGTGCCTGTTCAACTCTTCTTCCCAGTTTTAACTGAGAGTTTCTTTTTTGTCTTCTTATTATGGAGTTACAAGAATTTTTATAGCTTATGGATAAAAATCTTTTTCAGATGCATTCACTGAAAAAAAATCTTCCAATGTGTAGCTTTCCCATTCAATTTCCTAATGATATCATTTAATGAGAAGGAACTTTTTATTTAGTGAAATCTAATCAATTTTCTCTTTTAAGTCAGTGTTTTTTTGTTTTATCTAAGAAATTTTTGCCTAGCCAATGGCTATACATACATTATCTTCTTTATTCTAAATATTTTCTAATTTTTATATTTACTGTAATCTAGCTCAAATTTTTATGTATAGATGAGGGTAAAGCATATACAATATATTTATTTTGTTGATAGGTCCAGTTCTAGCACTAATTGTTTAAAGAACTTTGTTTTCCTCATTAAATTGACTTGGCACCTTAGTAAAGTTTAGTTGACTAATCTTCAGTTCTACTTTTAGATCTTCTGATTGATTCTTATACAAATAATAAGCTTTCTTAATTATTATGTTTATACTAAATTTTAAATAGACTTTTTTTTTTTCATTTTTAGTTTTATCTGTAACTGAATTTACCTTTTTCAGCTCCATTGAGATACATTTGACATATGGTATTGTGTAAATTTAAGTTATACAGCATGTTGGTATGATACACTTATATTTTGCAGTATGATTACTACCAGAGTGTTAGCTAACACCTGAATAACATCTCATAATTACCATTCCTTTTTTGTGGTGAGTACATTTAAAATTTACTTTCTTAGCAACTTTCAAGTATATAATACAGTTGTGTAAACTATAATCACAGTGTTGTGCATTATATCCACAACACTTTTTCAGCTTCTAAGGGGGCATTTGTACTCTTTGACCAACATCTCCTTAATCCCTCAAAAACTGGTAACCACCGTTCTACTCTCTGTTTCTATGGGGTTGGCTTTTTTAGATTCCTTTTAGATTCCACACGTAATTGATATCATGCAGTATTGGTTTTTCTCTCTCTGATTTCTCTCACTTAACATCATGCCCTCAAGGTCCATCCATTCGTCACAAATGGCAGCATTTTCTTCTTTTTTGTGGCCGAATAATATCCCATTATGTATATTTACTGAATCACTTTTATCTATTCATCCTTTGATGGACACTTAGGCAGCATTCCTATTTTGGCTTTTATGAATAATTCAATAAACAAGGAAGTGCATGTATCTCTTTGATATCCTGTTTTCATTTCCTTTGAATGTATATCCAGAAGTGGGTTTGCTGAATCCTATGGAAATTCTATTTTTAATTTTTTCAAGAACCTCCATACTATTTTCCATAATGGCTACACCAGTTTATATACCCAACAGTACACAAGGGTTCTCTTTTCTTCACAGCCTCACCAATACTTGTTATCTCTTTTTTGCGTTAGCCATTTTAAAGGTTGTGAGATGATATCTCATTGTGTTTTTGTTTGCATTTCCTTGATAAATAATACTATTTAGCATATTTTTATGATCCCTTGGCAATTTATGTCTTCTTTGGAAAAATGTTTATTCAGTTCCTCTGCCCAATTATTTAGTTGGATTTTTCTCTTTGCTCCTGAGTTGTATGAGTTTTGTGTGTATTTGGGGTTATTAACCTTTTATCAGATATATGATTTGCAAATACTTTTCCCCATTGTGTAGGCTGCCTTTTCATTTTTTTGATTGTTTCCTTTGCTGTGCAGAGCTTTTTAGCTTGATGTAGTACCACTTATTTATTTTTGCCTTAAGTGTTTGTATTTTTAGTGTCATATGCAAAAAATTGTTGCCAAGACCAATGTCAAGGAGATTTTGCCTATGTTTTCTTCTAGGAATTATAAGCTTCAGATCTTATATTTAAGACTTTAATTTATTTTGAGTTAATTTTTTGTGACCGATGTAATATAAGGATTCAATTTCACTCTTTTGCATGTGGTCAGAGTAATTATTGGCTCACATGTCAAATATTAGTTGGCTATATACGTGGGGTTTGTTTCTGAGCTTTTGTTTCTGTTCCATTTGTCTGTGTGTTTATATTTATGCCGGTACATACTGTTTTGATTATTGCAGCTTTGTAGAATAGTTTTAAAACAGAAAGTATGAGGCCTCCAACTTTGCTCTTCTTTCTCAGGACAGTTTTGGCTCTTTGGGGTCTTTTGCTCTTCCTTACAAATTTTAGGTTTTTTTCCTACTTCTATGAAACATGTCATTGGAATTTTGATAAGGCTTATATTGAGTCTATAGATTACTTTGGGTAGTATGGGCCTTTCAACAGTCTATGAACACAAGATATTTTCTATCTTTTTAAAAAAGACTTATTTATTTTAGAGAGAGAGTGAGAGAGAGCGCAAGTGTAGAGTGGGGCAGAGAGAGAGGGAGAGAGAAAATTTAGAAGGGTCCTCACTGAGCTTGGAGCTTAATATGGGGCTTGATCTCACGACACTGAGATCATGACCTGAGCTGAACCCAAGAGTAGGACACTTAGCTGACTCTGCCACCCAGGGCCCCCATGAGATATTTTTTTCTATTTGTTTCTTCTTCATCTTTTTTCATTTTCAATATTATTTAGAATATGCTAAATCATTGCATTTCCATATAAATTTTTATATCAACTTATATTTTTTTTTCAAAGAGTCTACTACTGTATTTGCTTAGACTTCATTGAAATCTAATATAAATACACCTGGGAAGAATGGATATCTTAACATTAGATTCTTTTAAATCATTATTAATGCAAAGATCTTGAATGTAGTTTGTTACATTATTCACAATAATTTGTTATGTTTTAAAAACTATTGCAAATCATATTTGTGTTCCTTATCCCTGTTGTTTGTTTCTAGATTATATAGTAGTACAGATGATTTTGCATCCTGACTTTGTTTTCTGCTATCTGGTCACAATAATTTATTAGCTTTAATAATTCTTTGCTGATCTGGGGTGCCTGGGTGGCTCAGTTGTTAAGCGTCTGCCTTCGGCTCAGGTCAGGATCCCAGGGCCCTGGGATTGAGCCCTGCATTGGGCTCTCTGCTCCGCGGGAAGCCTGCTTCTCCCTCTCCCACTCTCCCTGCTTGGGTTCCCTCTCTCACTGTGTTTCTCTCTGTCAAATAAATAAATAAAATCTTAAAAAAAAAATCTTTGCTGATCTGAAATAATATTGCATGTACACAATCATGTCATCTCTAGATAAAGACGTCTAACAACCTTTCTGATTATTACCCTGCATTGGGCTCTCTTCTCCCCTGGGAAGGGATGTCATTCTCTGGAATTTAGTTCATTTGGATATCTTTGTTTTCTGGGTTTCTTTTTAAAGGATTTTTAAAAAACAACAATGAAAACTCTGATTTTGTAGTTTATCTGGCTTGTTCTCATTATTTGGATGAGAAAAATATTCTGTCTTGTAACTTTCTACTTCCTCGTCAAATTCCCTCATGTATTTTGCCATAGCTGGGAAATTAATTCTTTTAAGCACTGCAACTTAGGACTGAGTATGTCAAAAGTATATTTACATAAGAAACGATGACAAAATATATCACATTGCCTTATCAACATTAATTTAAGGATCTGGTGATATTTAAACACTGAACCCTAAGAATTTATTGCCATTTATTTCAGTAAGAAAGAAGTCAAAGGGCTCCTGGGTGGCTCAGTCATTAAGCATTGGCCTTTGGCTCAGATCATGATCCCAGGGCCCTGGGATCAAGCCCTGCATCGGGCTCCCTGCTCAATGGGAAGCCTGCTTCTCCCTCTCCCACTCCCCCTGCTTGTGTTCCCTCTCTTGCTGTGTCTCTCTCTGTCAAATAAGTAAGTAAATAAGTAAATAAATAAATAAATATCTTAAAAAAAATAAAAAGAAAGAAGTCAAAAGCAATACCCAGAGACTTATGGCATATATTCAGAACATAGAGAGTGGAAAGAGTGTCAATCCCACCTTCACAACAATGCTGAACTTTGTATCTTTTTAGGGAAATGAAAATAATGCAAATAACCACAATGAGATACCAATATATACCTATTAAAATGACTAAAACCAATATAAACCTGACCAACCAAGTACTTATAAGAACATGGAGCAAGTGAAACTCTTCTAATTTGCTGTGGGAATGCAAAATTGTATGGCAACTTTGGAAAATGGTTTCCTAGCTTCTTACAAAATTAAATACACACTTACTACATGACCACATTATCTCATTCTAGAGATTTACTTGGAAAAAAAAAAAAAAAAAAACAAAAAACAAAGTTATGTTCACACAAAAACCTGTACTTAAATGTTTATAACAACTTTATATATAATTGGCAAAATCTGAAAACAACGCAGATGTCCGTCAACCACTGAATGGAATAGCTCTTAGCAATAAAAAGGAAAGGACTATTGATGCATGCAACAACATACATGTTTCTAAGTGCAAGGAGCCAAATCCAAAAGACTACAGACTATATGATTCTATTTGTTTGGCATTCTAGAAATGGCAAGATTATGGGACTAAAAGCAGATCAGTGGTTGCCAATGATAGGGAGTAGAGGCAGCAGTTGGTTAAAATGGGATGCAGAGAGGAATTTTTAATGCAATGGAACTGTTCTATATCATGCCTATGGTGATAGATCATAATTCTATGCATTTGTCAAGCCTGTAGGACTGTATAACATAAAGAACAAATTTTAATGTATGTAAATTAGTAATAAAAATAAGTTAAATGAACAAAAAATAAAGCAGTAGAATAGGAGAGGAGAAACTCCCCATCTAGGTTCAGACTCAAACAGCTGCCTAAAGCATTACTAGCTAGTACCTCACATGAGTTTTTATTCTGGAGTTTCCTAATTTACCAGGACACTTTCTTACCAAAACATTAAGCAATTTGTAATCATTTAACATGACAAAATTGAAAATTTCACTGTCATTGAATTAAACCCAGCGGAAACCCCCTGCAAAGAAATTAGGTGGTCAAGGAAAGAGCCTTGGGCAGAACCATTTCATGACTGTTCTTATTCCTCAGCAACATGTGATTCCCTGACACTTTTTATCTTGCTATGACTCCTCGGGGTACCTAGTGAATTTAGTTATTTTAAGTGAAACTATTGTATATTAATTCAAAGTCTAAATGGAAAGAGTTCTTTATTACAAAGATAAGCTAATGTCAAAAATAAAACACAGCCACATCCTTTCCCTTCCCTTCTGTGACATCCTGGTGTGCTTAGTAAATGGACTCTATAGTCCAACATCTTATATCAGAAAAAGAGACATTAGCTAAAGTGCCCTCTTTTCTTCAAGACAGTACTCTCAGTGAGGCCTTTTTTCCAGTATTTGCTTTGGCAAATTTCAGTAATTTCTGCAAATCATTAGCTATCAGCAAACTGAGTGCCTTTGTGATATTAAGCATAGTCACTAAATCTATTTGAGTATTTCTCCTATGTATAGTGTTTAGTGAGTTAAAATATATATTTATATATTTATATTTTTAATATATATATATATATTTCAAAATACCATTCAGTAGTATATGATTCTACAAGTCTTTCTCCTCTTTCCTCCTATTCCCCTTTAAAATACACACACACAAACACACAAACACACATATACAATACACGCACACACACCAACACTTACTGTCAAACCTGGTGCCAATTAGACCATATTTTATGAATTTTTAAATAATTCTTACTCAAATATTTACCTAATACTTTTTGAGCTTATAGAACTACCTTATATAAAATATTGGCAAAAATACATTAGTTTAAAAAATAATTGGTGGTTTTATTATTTATAGTAAAAGGTATACCATTAATAGAGCCCCATCAATTCGATTTAAAAAATGTTTTTCAGTCATGAATTAGATTTAACCAAGTAATTCTGAGAAATAGTAGCTCTATTAACAAAATGTGAAAATGTTTCTCAAAGTTTTTTATTTACATGGATCTTGAATTATTCAAATCATTAAATCACAGTAAAAGAAAATAACCACAGTTAAAGCAAAAGAAAATGAAGACTTTCAGAGTGAGGCAAAATGCTGATAATTAGCCTGTGTATCCGTGATCTAAAGGAATTGTAGACCTCATGTTTACGTGTTACTAGTTAAAACATTCCCCCGTTAAAAAGAAGAAATATATCAAAGAAAAGGAAATCTGGAAACAGCACAGCCAACACAAGCAACAAAATAAAAGCTATGTTTACAGACATGTAGTATTAATGATTTTCTCCCTTTATATCCTTTATAAAATCTGGCTCAAGAATTTTTTTCCTCAGGGTGCCTGGATGGCTCAGTCAGTTAAGTGTCTGCCTTCGGATCAGGTCATGATGCCAGGGTCCTGGGATCGGGATTAGAAAGAGCCCTGTGTTGGGCTCCCTGCTCAGTGGGGAGTCTTCTCCCTCCTCTCTCTGCTCATGTTCTCTCTTACTGTCTCTGTCTCTCTCGCTCATAAAATAAATACATAAAATCTTAAAAATTTTTTTTTTTTCCTCATGCCACTTGTTCCAACTTTGTTTTCAGATTCAGCAAGCTCAGGATTGACCTTTGGCATGTTTAAAAATGTTTAAAAATGAAGAACCTATTGGATTATAATACAAAGCTCCCTTTAATTTCTTTTGCAGGCTCATATTTCTTTTGCTGTACTCATTTGAGAATGAGAAATTTTTCAATGAATACAATTTGTCCTAATCCAATTTCATCTAATTCATAAACATAACGCTTTTTAAATTTTGATACTACCCAGTCAATACACTTTCATAACATGAGACGTGATGAATAAAAGGGGAAAGTTATAATACATGTGATAACAACAAATGAAAAATGATACATAAAAAGAGACCATAAGGAATTATGCTTTCTTTGAATATTCACATGAAAAAGAAAGCCATTACATACAATAGGCATTATTAATTTTTTTAACCTATGCACTTAATTTGTATTTCTCCAAATAGAGAGTGCATTTCCAATCTTCCCAGCCTGGGTTTTCATAACAGAATCCATGTTTTATACCTCCTGTGCTTATTTGTACCACTTTGCCAACTGGAAGGGACTTACTTCTTCCACAAAGAATAATGCTGACTGCAAGGTTGTGCATGTTTCAGATTCTTTCAATTCCTGGACAAAATATCAGAAGTTGTAATCAGGATATAGCATTTTTAGAGCCTAATTTATTATTTTGTGCTTTATCTTCAGGTAGTTTTCACAGGCTTTTCCATATAGGCTGCTTTCTGTGTTTAAAAAAAGTAGACTAACTTAGGTGTCACTATGTAGAATGCTTATCCCCAGTGACAACTTAACCTTTGAAAATCATTTTATAATAACTAAAACAACAATCCTTTACAATGTCTGAGGTGTTAAGTTTTAGGAACACTTTAAGAAGCCTCTGTTTTCTTGCAGAAGTAGAGCTAAAAAGCTAATGCTGATCTACTGATATTGAAGAAAGAATTTAAAATAGTATCTCGTGTCTTTTAAAAAAAATGCTTTGGTAACAAAATATAAATTACAATTTGAATGCATTACAAATTGATCAAATATGTTAATATGTAGTTGGCACCTTGAAATAAAAATGAAAACCCTGGAAATTCAAATATATGTGATTCCCGTAATTTCCTGCAGTACACTCATGAACTTAAGTCAGCCAATGTTACTTGCTTACCAGTGTATAAACTAATTTTTTGGTTTGTTTTTTTGGTTTGTTGTTAAAGCTGTATCTTTACAACATGATTTTCTGTGGCCCATCTGCTTTTATTTAAAAGTGTGTCTCTCCTAATGGCAGGTCAGGCATTCTGCTCTCTCCATTCCATCCAGCTGATGATTTTTCCTTGCAATTGCTGGAATTGTGTTGTTTATATTTTTTATGTTTTCAGTTTAATATTTTCTTAAAGAGCATATAGTACATTTGCTATAGAGCTTTTATCATATCCAAGATTGTATATAGCTGTATTAGTCTGCTCAGGCTGTCAAAGCAAAATACCATAGACTGGGTGACTAAAACAACAAAAATTTATTTCTTACAGTTCTGGAGGCTGGATGTCTGAGATCAAGGTGCCAGCATGATCAGGTTCCGTTGAGAATTCTCTTCCTGGTTTGCAGTGGCCGCCTTCTTGCTGTGTTCTCACATGACAGAGAGAGAGAGAGAAATTGAGAGACAGAAAGCAAGCTGTCTGGTGTCTCTTATAAGGGTGCTAATCCCTTTATGAGGGTCCCATCCTCATGACTTCATCTAAATCTAAATGCCTCCAAAGACCCTTCCTCCAAATACCACCATCATATTGTGGATTAGTGCTTCAGCATATGAATGTTGAGGGGACACAATTCAGTCCATAGCCATACCCTCAATATTCTTGTTCTTGCTGCTCTTCCAAATTTCTTGAAATTGTGTGTCATCATTATCAAATAATGAGTGTTTCTTTTAACTTTTCTCCTGTCTTGTATTTATTTCATTTTAATTGCAATGTAGTTAACATAAAGTGTTAAGTTAGTTTGATGTGTACAATATAGTGATTCAACAATTCCATGCATTACTCAGTGCTCATCAAGATAAATGTCCTCTTAATCCCCGTCACCAATTTTACCCATCCCCCCCTCTCATCTCCCCTCTGCTAACCATCTCTTTGTTTTCTATAGCTGAGAGACTGTTTTTTGGTTTGTCTCTCTTTTCTTCCTTTGTTCATTTGTCTTGTTTCTTAAATTCCACATACAAGTGAAATCATATGGTATTTGTCTTTCTCTGACTGACTTATTTCACTTAGCATTATACTCTAACTCTATCCATGTTGTTGCAAATGGCAAGATTTCATTCTTTTTTTATGGTGAATAATACTCAATTATATATATATAAATATGGCATACCTTCTTTATCCGTTCATTTATTGATGGACACTTGGGCTGCTTCCATATTTAGGCTACGTTAAAAAATGCTGCTAGCGTAGGGGTGCATGTATCCCTTTGAATTAGTTTTTGTATTCTTTGGGTAAATACCCAGTAGTACCCAGTAGTGTGATTACTGGATCATATTATGGTTCTATTTTTAATCTTTTGAGGAACCTCTATACCATCTTCCACAGTGGCTGCACCAGTTTGCATTCCCACCAACAGTGTACCAGGGTTCATTCTTCTCTTGTCTTGTATTCAGTATACTTGCGCTTATGTTACAGGTTCTTTTTGAATGCACTGTTTCACCCACTTGGCCTTTCAGTGGGTGAAGCAATTGGCCAAGGTATAGGAATATAGATTGCCATTTAATATTCATTATCAATCATAAGATGCTCATTTATTGCAAGTCCAAATTATTATTCAACACTGTCATTCCATCTACATAAGATCTTCAGCATTGTTTTTAGCTTTAGCTTTAGCTGGATTTTATGCACTGATTTTTTTTTTATTCTTATGTTAATCCCCATACATTACATCATTAGTTTTAGATGAAGTGTTCCATGATTCATTGTTTGTGCATAACACCCACTATGCACTGATTTTTTAAATTTTATTTTATTTTATTTTATCTATCCGATTTGACACTGGATTGGTTTATTTAATATAGACTCTATAGTGGCATATCCAACTGTGTATGAGGCTGAAAGTTGCACAGGCCTAGGTTGGCCTTATTAATTAGATGAGGAAGAGTACTAGCAAGAGATTATGCCTGAGATGCCTTTTGAAAACTAGGTAGTAATTTGCTATATGAAAAGGAAAGAATGAGGTCTGCGGTGGTTGGATTGAATTAGGTTTACATATATATGTTTCACCCCATGATAGTGATTTGACGAGATAATTTTGAAAAAGGTATATTACAGGTGAGTAATATTGACATAGATAGAATTGTAAATTAACTTGATCCAATAGACATTTTTCATCAGCATGCTTATAACAAAATACCCAATGCATTTATTAAAAATACACATTTGCAGGATATTATGATTCAGTATTGAATCAACATTGGAAAATACTGTAGTAGGCAAAAGCAAGCCATTTTAGTCTTTTGTGTAGGACCATGGCATGGTAAGTGCAATATGTCTTGTCTACAAAGGCCATGACTCTCCCGGTTGCCTCACAGTAGAACATAACTGTTCTAAAAATGAAACTGCATAAATTATTTTTTAAAAGATTAATCTAGAAGTTACATAAAATATGAATTGTAATGGGGAAATGATAGAACTGTAGTGGGCAGCTTTGGTTTACTGGAATTATATGAGTGGATATGAGTAAAAAAGAAAAACAAAAAAACTTAGAAAAAAATGAATCTATGTCACTATTCCCAAAGATTTCTGGCCATCTTTAGGTTTCGTATTACATATTGTACTGGATATTGCTTTGAAATGTCAGCTATGTATTTTTGATAGAGACACAATAGAAACAAAATGGAGAAAGCCTTCGAACAATCAGCATTATATTTGCAGACTGTTGAAATTTCACTGTTTGACATGCTGAGGTGTTGGGCTGGACATATGGCTCACTGTCACTTTATTATATATAAATGGATTACCTTTGCTTTTGCTATTCCCACTTTGTGTAGCAACCTTCATCTGCCTCTATTTCTACCAGATGAAACCCTATCTATTCTTCAAGCATGAATTGCAATTTTGTATCATCAGTTTAATTGTATTTTTCTTCATAGACCTAAAGGTGATCTCTAATGAACATAGAGCTTAGTATTTCTTTCTTTTTAAATTTCTAGATCATGATTTGTAACATTATACTTGTGTTTATTTGTGTGCTCTGTATTGTAGTCAAATTTGCCTTTTATCTCTCTATCTCCCATGGTCTTTATATCTAGCACTTTGAATGCAATAATCCTTAATTAGTATTTGTTCAATAAATGAACGAATTTTAAAAAAAGATGACATTCTAATAATTCCTTAATCCCCTTTCATAATTAAAAGAACTGAGTCAGAAACCTCAGTGTTATAGATTATTAATTTAATATTGAGATTGGTTGAAAGTTTACTTTTAATGTCTCATTTCATCTCTTTTACTTTTCAGTTTTTGTTTTCAATAATTTTGTTAACTAAAAGCATGTTAACTTAAGAAATATTTTTATTGCCTAA